>NC_069509.1:105677663-105917752 GCF_027579735.1 Bombina bombina | reverse complement strand
ATCTTGGTCTGCGGATGTGTCCTCTAAATCAAAGCTTTTGGCTATTCCTTTAAAGGAAAGACCCTGTTTGGGCCTGACTTAAAAGAAATCATTTCTGACATTACGGGTGGTAAGGGTCATCTCCTACCTCAGAATAGAGCAGCTAAACAAAGGGGTAAACAGAATAATTTTCGTTGCTTTCGAAATTTCAAGGGAGTCCCCTCTACTTCTTCCGCTAAACAGGAAGGGAATTTTGCACAAGCCAAGTCCATCTGGAGACCCAACCAGGCTTGGAACAAGGGTAAACAACCCAAGAAGCCCGCTGCTGCTCCCAAAACAGCATGAAGGGGCGGCCCCCGATCCGGGACCGGATCTAGTAGGGGGCAGACTTTCTCTCTTTGTCCAGGCTTGGATAATAGACGTTTAGGATCCCTGGACACTGGAAATAGTGTCCCAAGGGTATCAACTGGAGTTCAAAAATTCTCTCCCAAGGGGGAGGTGTCTTCTTTCACGATTGTCTGTAGATCAGATAAAGAGGCGTTCTTATGTTGTGTAAAAAACCTCTCCACTATGGGAGTAATTCGTCCCCTTCCAATACAGGAACAGGGGTGGGGGTTTTACTTGAATCTTTTTCGTGGTTCCCAAAAAAGTGGGAACGTTCCGACCCATTTTAGATCTCAAGAGTCTAAACAAATTTCTCAGAGTTCCATCCTTCAAGATTGAGACTATTCTGAGAATTCTTCCAATGATCCAGGAGGGTCAATATATGACTACCGTGGACTTAAAGGATGCATATCTTCATATTCCTATCCACAAAGATCACCAGTTTCTAAGGTTTGCCTTCCTTGACAAACATTTTCAGTTCATGGCTCTTCCTTTCGGGCTGGCCACAGCACCCAGTATCTTCACGAAGGTTCTAGGGTCTCTACTGGCAGTTCTCAGACCGCTGGGCATTGCAGTGGTGCCTTATCTGGACGATATTCTGATCCAGGTGTCGCCTTATCAACGGACAAAATCTCATACAGACATGGTCCTTTCTAAGAACTCACGGGTGGAAGGTGAATCTAGAAAAAAGTTCCCTAATTCCACAGACAAGGGTTCCTTTCCTGGGAACTCTAGTAGATTCTATATCCATGAAAATTTTCTTGACGGAAGTCAGAAAGTTAAAGATTTTGAATACATGCCGAGCTCTTCAGTCCAATCCTTGGTCATCAGTGACTCAGTGCATGGAGGTAATTGGATTGATGGTGGCGGCAATGGACATCATTCTGTTTGCTCATTTTCATAGACCGCTATAACTGAGCATGCTCAGGCAGTGGAATGGAGATTATGCAAATTAGTCTCCTCTGATAGATCTGGATCAGGAGACAAGAGACTCTTTTCTTTGATTGTCACCGGATCATCTGTCCCAAGGGACGTGCTTCCGCAGACCCTCATGGGTGATAGTGACAACGGACGCCAGTCTGCTAGGTTGGGGTGCAGTCTGGAATTCCCTGAAAGCTGTGTGGACTCGGTCGGAGTCTCTACTTCCAATCAATATTCTGGAATTGAGAGCAATATTCAATGTGCTTCAGGCTTGGCCTCAGTTAACTTCGGACAAATGTATCCGTTTTCAGTCGGACAACATCACGACTGTGGCTTACATCAATCATTAGGGAGGAACAAGGAGTTCCTTAGCGATGACAGAGGTATACAAGATAATTCGGTGGGTGGAGACTCACTTTTGTTATCCGTCAGCAATCTACATCCCAGGAGTGGACAACTGGGAAGCGGATTTTTTGAGCAGACAGACGTTTCATCCGGGGGAATGGGAACTTCATCCGGAGGTCTTTGCCACTCTGATTCTCAGATGGGGCAGACCGGAGCGGGATCTTATGGCGTCTCGTCAGAATGCCAAGCTCTCGAGATACGGATCCAGGTCCAGGGATCCTCAGGCCGAACTGATAGATGCCTTGGAAGTGCCTTGGTCTTCAACCTAGCTTATGTGTTTCCACCATTTGCTCTCTTTCCCCGGGTGATTGCTCGGATCAAACAGGAGAGGGCTTTGGTGATTCTCATCGCTCCTGTGTGGCCTTGCAGGACTTAGTATGCTGATCTGGTGGACCTGTCCTCTCTGCCACCGTGGAAGCTGCCATTGAGGCAGGACCTCATTCAGAGACCCTTCCATCATCCGAATCTAGTTTCTCTGCAGCTGACTGCTTGGAGATTGAACGCTTGATTTTATCTAAGCGAGGGTTCTCTGATTCGGTCATTGATACCTTGATTCAGGCATGTAAGCCTGTGACCAGAAAGATTTACCATAAGATATGGGGTAAATATCTTTATTGGTGCAAATCCAAGGGCTACTCATGGAGTAGGGTTAGGATTCCCAGCATTTTATCTTTTCTCCAAGAAGGATTGGAGAAAGGGTTGTCAGCAAGTTCCTTAAAGGGACAGATTTCTGCTTTGTCTATTTTGCTACACAAGCGTCTGGCAGATGTTCCAGACGTTCAATCTTTGTCAGGCTCTGACTAGAATCAAGCCTGTGTTTAGACCAATTGCTCCACCTTGGAGTTTGAATTTAGTTCTTAAGGTTCTTCAAGGAGTTCCGTTTGAACCCATGCATTCCATAGATATTAAGTTATTATTTTGGAAAGTTTTATTTTTGGTTGCTATTTCTTCTGCTCGCAGAGTTTGAGCTTTCAGCTTTACAATGTGATTCTCCTTATCTTATTTTCCATTCTGATAAGGCGATGTTACGTACCAAACCTGGTTTCCTTCCTAAGGTTGTTTCTAATAAGAAAATTAATCAGGAAATTGTTGTTCCTTTCTTGTGTCCTAATCCTCCTAAGGAGCGTCTGTTGCATAACTTGGACGTGGTCCGTGCCCGGAAGTTTTACTTGCAGGCGACTAAAGACTTTCGTCAATCATCTTCATTCATTGTTTTTTCTGGAAGACGTAGGGGCCAGAAAGCTACGGCTACCTCTTTCTTTTTGGCTGAAGAGTATCATCCGTTTAGCATATGAGACTGCTGGACAGCAGCCTCCTGAAAGAATTATGGCTCATTCCACTAGGGCTGTGGCTTCCTCATGGGCATTTAAAAATGATGCTTCTGTTGAACAGATTTGCAAGGCTGCAACTTGGTCGTCTCTTCACACTTTTTCCAAATTTTACTTAATTTGATACTTTTGCCTCGTCTGAGGCTGTTTTTGGGAGAAAGGTTCTTCAAGCAGTGGTGCCTTCCGTTTAGGTTCCTGTCTTGTCCCTCCCTTTCATCCGTGTCCTATAGCTTTGGTATTGTATCCCATAAGTAAGGATGAAATCTGTGGACTCGTCATATCTTGTAAAAGAAAAGGAAATTTATGCTTACCTGATAAATTTATTTCTTTTACGATACGACGAGTCCACGGCCCACCCTGTCATTTCTAAGACCGGTAATTATTATTTATTTTTTGTTAAACTTCAGTCACCTCTGCACCTTTTGCTTTTCCTTTCTCTTCCTAACTTCGGTTGAATGACTGGAGTGGGAGGGAAGGGAGGAGCTATATATACAGCTCTGCTGTGGTGCTCTTGGCCGCCTCCTGCTGACCAGGAGGCGTAATCCCATAAGTAAGGATGAAATCCGTGGACTCGTCATATCGTAAAATAAATTTATCAGGTAAGCATAAATTTCCTTTTTGAAGCCAGAGCAGGCTTGCTCTGATCTTCCCTGACAAACTGGTTTTAGTTTTACTCCACGTTAGTCTCTTCAGTAGGGCTGTGGTAGCTTTTAAGCAGTCAGGAACTTGTGGTGTGGGCCTCACGGCGTTTTCCTGACCAGTTGCTGCCCTCTAACAGAATACCAGAGTAGGCTTACTCTGTTCCTCCTTCTATCCATACAGGTGAAACTCGAAAAATTAGAATATCGCGAAAAAGTTCATTTATTTCACTAAAGGTGAAACTAATATGAGAGACTCATTGCATGCAAAGCAAGATAGTTCAAGCCATGATTTGTCATAATTGTGGTGATTATAGCTTACAGCTCATGAAAACCTCAAATCTACAATCTCAGAAAATTAGAATATTGTGAAAAGGTGCAATATTCTAGGCTCAGTGTCCCACTCTAATCGGCTAATTAAGCCATAACACCTGCAAAGGTTTCCTGAGCCTTTAAATGGTCTCTCAGTCTGGTTCAGTAGGAATCACAATCATGGGAAAGACTGCTGACCTGACAGTTGTGCAGAAAACCATCATTGACACCCTCCATAAGGAGGGAAAGCCTCAAAAGTTAATTACAAAAGAAGTTGGGTGTTCCCAAAGTGCTGTATCAAAGCACATTTATAGAAAATGATGTGGAAGGGAAAGTGTGGAAGAAAAATGTGCACAAGCAGCAGGGATGACCGCAGCCTGGAGAGGATTGTCAGGAAAAGGCCATTCAAATGTGTTGGGGACTTTAACAAGGAGTGGACTGAGGCTGGAGTCAGTGCATCAAGAGCCACCACACACAGACGGATCCTGGACATGGGCTTCAAATGTTGTATTCCTCTTGTCAAGCCACTCCTGAACAACAAACAACGTCAGAAGCGTCTTACCTGGGCTAAAGAAAAACAGATCTGGTCTGTTGCTTAGTGGTCCAAAGTCCTCTCTTCTGATGGGAGCAAATTTTGCATCTCATTTGGAAACCAAGGACCCAGAGTATGGAGGAAGAATGGAGAGGCACACACTGCGAGATGCTTGAAGTTCAGTGTGAAGTTTCCAGTCTGTGTTGATTTGGGGAGCCATGTCATCTGCTGGTGTTGGTCCACTGTGCTTCATTAAGTCCAGGGTCAATGTAGCCGTCTACCAGGAGATTTTGGGGCACTTCATGCTTCCTTCCGCAGACAAGCTCTATGGGAATGCTGACTTCATTTTCCAGCAGGACTTGGCACCTGCCCACACTGCCAAAAGCACCAAAACCTGGTTCAATGATCGTGGGATTACTGTGCTTGATTTGTCAGCAAACTCGCCTCACCTGAACCCCATAGATAATCTATGGGGCATTGCCAAGAGAAAGATGAGACATGAGGCCGAACAATGCAGAAGAGCTGAAGGCCGATATTGAAGCATTCTGGTCTTCCATAACACCTCAGCAGTGCCACAGGCTGATAGCTTCCATGCCACGCCGCATTGAGGTAGTAATTGCTGCAAAAGGGGCCCAAACCAAGTACTGAGTACATACAGTATGCATGCTAATACTTTTCAGAGGTCCGATATTATTCTATGTACAATACTTGTTTTATTGATTGCATGTAATCTAATTTTCTGAGATTGTGGATTTGGAGTTTTCATGAGCTGTAAGCCATAATCATTACAATTATGACAAATCACGACTTGAACTATCTTGCTTTGCATGTAATGAGTCTATCTCATATATTAGTTTCACCTTTTAAGTTGCATTAGTGAAATTAACTTTTGGACGATATTCAAAATTTTTGAGTTTCACCTGTAGGTCTCTGAGGAGTGGCTTCCTCAAATACCAGGTGAGATGTCCTCCTGTCGGACAGTCAGAGGTGCAGGTAAGTGCCATTTTAGTTTTTGAAGGAGACGTGTTTTCAGAAACCCTGGCACTTTATTAATATTCTGCATTATTATGGGGCTAAGTTATCCTGAGTTCAGGATACATTAGGATGCAGGGCGCTGGAATGGCGAGACAGGACATCAGGTCATTGGAGAGAGAGTGTTAAGATCTTTTTTTAAAATTCTTTTTTATATGGTGGCTCAGAGTTATAGGCTATTGGTTTGGGCAGTCGTTTTACTTTAGAGGTTCACTGTAGGTTGCCGATATGCACTTGCGGTCCGTATAATGGAACGGGCTGTGAAGTCACGAGGGGCGGAGCTCCTTCCTCTGGGCACAGGGTGCGCTGTGAGTTTGCGTCTTTTCTTTAATGGCTAATGGCAGTTTTCTCACGCAGCAGCTAAGCATGTTTCTCCTTCGTTCTGTGACAGAGAAGGGTCAGGTAAGCACCTCAGCTTAGCGCTGCTCTGTAGAGGAGCCAGATCATTTATATATCATTGCCATTTTAATAAGATTTCTGTATGGTTTTTTTTTTGGTTGAACTTGTTGCAAGATGGACTTAGAGTCTCTGTCTGATATAGAGTGCAAAATTTGTTCGAATGCTTTACCTTTTTGTAGTTCTTGCATTGAAAGAACTCTGATGTATAAAGACAGTATAAAGACAGACTATTTATTATTTCTGAGCCACCATTCCACTCAGCTGGATACTGTTCAGGCAATGCCACAGTCTCAAGTGCCCCAAGTCGCATTACTGCCTCAGGCAGTGCCCTGCTTTTCCTCACAAACTCTTTTTTTTAACGTTTTAGCTACCTTGGGCGACTCCAATGTGCCTATTGTTGTCAACCCTAAAAAGTCAAGTAAATTAAATAGATACTTTGATGTTCCCTCACCTTGGGAGGTGTTTCCAGTACCAGACCATGCCACTGAGATTACCCGGGAATGGGAGAGACAAGGAATTCCTTTTCCCCCCTCCCCTGTCTTTAGGAAGATGTTCCTGGTGGCTGACTCCATAAAGGATTTGTGGCAGACTGTTCCAAAGGTGAAAGGGGCAATCTCCACTTTGGCCAATAGAACTACTATTACGTCTCACTGTACCCATGCAGTGACCTCTTCGTGGGCTTTTAAGAACTAAGCCTCTATGGAACAAATCTGAAAGGCGGCTACTTGGTCCTCTCTGCATACTTTTTCTACATTTTACAAGTTTGATGTGTTTGCTTCAGCTGAGGCTTCTTTTGGAAGAAAGGTTCTTCAAGAGGTGGTGCCTTCAGTTTAGGTCTGCCTGCCTTTAGTTCTTCCTCTCTGTCCATTCTGTGTCCTCTCTGGCTTTGGTGTTGGTTTCCCAAAAGTAATGAATGGAATCGTGGACTCTCCATGCCATTGGCAAGAAAACAAAAATTTATGCTTACCTGATCAATTCTTTTCTTTCATGGCATGGGGAGTCCACGACCCGCCCTTATTTATTTTTAAGGCAACATCTTTTCCTAATCTTCTGGCACCTATATACCCCTAGTGTTTCTTCTACCTTTCTTTATTCCCTCGACTGAGTGACTGGGGGAGTATGGCAAGGGGAGGGATACTCAAGATGTTGCTTAGGTATCTGCTGCCTCCTGGTGGCCAGGTGGTGAATTTCACAACAGTAAAGAATGGATTTGTGGACTCTCCATGCCAGGATTTTTTTTTTTTTTTTATCAAGTAAGCATAAATTTAGTTTCTTTCATGTAATTAGCAAGAGTCCATGAGCTAGTGACGTATGGGATATACATTCCTACCAGGAGGGGCAAAGTTTCCCAAACCTCAAAATGCCTATAAATACACCCCTCACCACACCCACAAATCAGTTTTACAAACTTTGCCTCCTATGGAGGTGGTGAAGTAAGTTTGTGCTAGATTCTACCTTGATATGCGCTCCACAGCAGGTTGGAGCCCGGTTTTCCTCTCAGCGTGCAGTGAATGTCAGAGGGATGTGAGGAGAGTATTGCCTATTTGAATTCAATGATCTCCTTCTACGGGGTCTATTTCATAGGTTCTCTGTTATCGGTCGTAGAGATTCATCTCTTACCTCCCTTTTCAGATCGACGATATACTCTTATTTATATACCATTACCTCTGCTGATTTTCGTTTCAGTACTGGTTTGGCTTTCTACAACATGTAGATGAGTGTCCTGGGGTAAGTAAATCTTATTTTCTGTGACACTCTAAGCTATGGTTGGGCACTTTTTTATAAAGTTCTAAATATATGTATTCAAACATTTATTTGCCTTGACTCAGGATGTTCAACATTCCTTATTTTCAGACAGTCAGTTTCAGATTTGGGATAATGCATATGAATAAATCAATTTTTTTCTTACCTTAAAAATTTGACTTTTTCCCTGTGGGCTGTTAGGCTCGCGGGGGCTGAAAATGCTTAATTTTATTGCGTCATTCTTGGCGCTGACTTTTTTGGCGCAAAAAATAAATAAAAAAAAAAGCATTTAGGCGCCAAATAATGTGGGCGTCATTTTTGGCGCTAAAAAAATATGGGCGTCACTATTGTCTCCACATTATTTAAGTCTCATTTTTTATTGCTTCTGGTTGCTAGAAGCTTGTTCACTGGCATTTTTTTCCCATTCCTGAAACTGTCATTTAAGGAATTTGATCAATTTTGCTTTATATGTTGTTTTTTCTATTACATATTGCAAGATGTCCCACGTTGAAACTGAGTCAGAAGATACTTCTGGAAAATCGCTGCCTGGGGCTGGAGCTACCAAAGCTAAGTGTATCTACTGTAAACTTATGGTATCTGTTCCTCCAGCTGTTGTTTGTACTGGTTTGTCATGACAAACTGTTAAATGCTAATAATATTTCCTTTAGTATTGTTACATTACCTGTTGCTGTTCTGTCAACATCTAATACTCAGAGTGTTCCTGATAACATAAGAGATTTTGTTTCTAATCCATTAAGAAGGCTATGTCTGTTATTCCTCCTTCTAGTAAACGTAAAAGGTCTTTTAAAACTTCTCATTTTTCAGATGAATTTTTAAATGAACATCATCATTCTGATTCTGATAATGGTTCTTATGGTTCAGAGGAGTCTGTCTCAGAGGTTGATGCTGATAAATCTTCATATTTATTTAAAATGAAATTTATTCGTTCTTTACTTAAAGAAGTCCTAATTGCATTAGAAATTGAGGATTCTGGTCCTCTTGTTACTAATTCTAAATGTTTAAATAAGGTTTTTAAATCTCCTGTAGTTATTCCAGAAGTTTTTTCCTGTCCCTAGTGCTATTTCTGAAGTAATTTCCAGGGAATGGAATAATTTGGGTAATTCATTTACTCCTCCTAAACGTTTTAAGCAATTATATCCTGTGCCATCTGACAGATTAGAGTTTTGGGACAAAATCCCTAAAGTTGATGGGGCTGTCTCTACTCTTGTTAAGCGTACTACTATTCCTACGGCAGATGGTACTTCCTTAAGGATCCTTTAGATAGGAAAATTAAATCCTTTCTAAGAAAAGCTTACTTGTGTTCAGGTAATCTTCTTAGACCTGCTATATTTTTAGCGAATGTTGCTGCAGCTTCATCTTTTGGTTAGAAGCTTTAGCGCAACAAGTAACAGATCATAATTCTCATAGCATTTTTATTCTTCAACATGCTAATAATTTTATTTGTAATGCCATCTTTGATATCATTAGAGTTGATGTCAGGTATATGTCTCTAGCTATTTTAGCTAGAAGAGCTTTATGGCTTAAGACTTGGAATGCTGATATGTCTTCTAAGTCTACTCTGCTTTCCCTTTCTTTCCAGGGTAATAATCATTTTCGTTCCTTTCGTCACAACAAGGAACAAAAACCTGATCCTTCATCCTCAGGAGCGGTATTAGTTTTGAAACCATCTCCAGTCTGGAATAAATCCAAGCCTTTTAGAAAATCAAAGCCAGCTCCTAAGTCCACATGAAGGTGTGGCCCTCATTCCAGCTCAGCTGGTAGGGGGCAGATTACGTTTTTTTCTAAGAAATTTGGATCAATTCCGTTCACAATCTTTGGATTCAGAACATTGTTTCAGAAGGGTACAGAATTGGCTTCAAGATAAGGCCTCCTGCTAAGAGATTTTTTCTTTCCCGTGTCCCAGTAAACCCAGCGAAGGCTCAAGCATTTCTGAAATGTGTTTCAGATCTAGAGTTGACTGGAGTAATTTTGCCAGTTCCAGTTCTGGAACAGGGACTGGGGTTTTATTCAAATCTCTTCATTGTACCAAAGAAGGAAAATTCCTTCAGACCAGTTCTGGATCTAAAAATATTGAATCGTTATATAAGGATACCAACATTCAAAATGGTAACTGTAAGGACTATCCTGCCTTTTGTTCAACAAGGGCATTATATGTCTACTATAGATTTACAGGATGCATATCTGCATATTCCAATTCATCCAGATCACTATCAGTTTCTGAGATTCTCTTTCCTAGACAAGCATTACCGGTTTGTGGCTCTGCCGTTTGGCCTAGCTACAGCTCCAAGAATTTTTACGAAGGTTCTCGGTGCCCTTCTGTCTGTAATCAGAGAACAGGGTATTGTGGTATTCCTTATTTGGACGATATCTTGGTACTTGCTCAGTCTTCACATTTAGCAGAATCTCATTCGAATCGACTTGTGTTGTTTCTTCAACATCATGGTTGGAGGATCAATTTACCAAAAAGTTAATTGATTCCTCAGACTTAGGTAACCTTTTTAGGTTTTCAGATAGATTCAGTATCCATAACTCTATCTTTGATAGACATGAGACGTCTAAAGTTGATATCAGCCTGTCGAAACCTTCAGTCACAATCTTTCCCTTCGGTAGCCTTATGCATGGAAATTCTAGGTCTTATGACTGCGGCATCGGACGCGATCCCCTTTGCTCGTTTTCACATGCGGCCTCTTCAGCTCTGTATGCTGAACCAGTGGTGCAGGGATTACACAAAGATATCTCAATTAATATCTTTAAAACCGATTGTACGACACTCTCTGACGTGGTGGACAGATCACCATCGTTTAGTTCAGGGGGCTTCTTTTGTTCTTCCGACCTGGACTGTAATTTCAACAGATGCAAGTCCTACAGGTTGGGGAGCTGTGTGGGGGTCTCTGACAGCACAAGGGGTTTGGGTATCTCAGGAGGTGAGATTACCGATCAATATTTTGGAACTCCGTGCAATTTTCAGAGCTCTTCAGTCTTGGCCTCTTCTAAAGAGAGAATCGTTCATTTGTTTTCAGACAATGTCACAACTGTGGCATACATCAATCATCAAGGAGGGACTCACAGTCCTCTGGCTATGAAAGAAGTATCTCGAATTCTGGTATGGGCGGAATCCAGCTCCTGTCTAGTTTCTGCGGTTCATATCCCAGGTATAGACAATTGGGAAGCGGATTATCTCAGTCGCCACACGTTTCATCCGGGCGAATGGTCTCTTCTCCCAGAGGTATTTCTTCAGATTGTTCAAATATGGGGTCTTCCAGAAATAGATCTGATGGCTTCTCATCTAAACAAGAAACTTCCCAGGTATCTGTCCAGATCCAGGGATCCTCAAGTGGAAGCAGTGGATGCGTTGTCACTTCTTTGGAAGTATCATCCTGCCTATATCTTTCCGCCTCTAGTTCTTCTTCCAAGAATAATCTCCAAGATTCTGAAGGAATGCTCATTTGTTCTGCTGGTGGCTCCAGCATGGCCTCACAGGTTTTTGGTATGCGGATCCTGTCCGGATGGCCTCTTGCCAACCGTGGACTCTTCCGTTAAGACCAGACCTTCTGTCACAAGGTCCTTTTTTCCATCAGGATCTCAAATCCTTAAATTTAAAGGTATGGAGATTGAACGCTTGATTCTTAGTCAAAGAGGTTTCTCTGACTCTGTGATTATTACTATGTTCCAGGCTCGTAAATCTGTATCTAGAGAGATATATTATAGAGTCTGGAAGACTTATATTTCTTGGTGTCTTTCTCATCATTTTTCCTGGCATTCTTTTAGAATTCCGAGAATTTTACAGTTTCTTCAGGATGGTTTGGATAAAGGTTTGTCTGCAAGTTCCTTGAAAAGACAAATCTCTGCTCTTTCTGTTCTTTTTCACAGAAAGATTGTTAATCTTCCTGATATTCATTGTTTTGTACAAGCTTTGGTTCATATAAAACCTGTCATTAAGTCAATTTCTCCTCCTTGGAGTTTGAATTTGGTTCTGGGGGCTCTTCAAGCTCCTCCGTTTAAACCTATGCATTCTTTGGTCATTTAATTACTTTCTTGAAAAGTTTTGTTCCTTTTGGCCATCTCTTCTGCCAGAAGAGTTTCTGAATTATCTGCTCTTTCTTGTGAGTCTCCTTTTCTGATTTTTCATCAGGATAAGGCGGTGTTGCGAACTTCTTTTCAATTTTTACCTAAGGTTGTGAATTCTAACAACATTAGTAGAGAAATTGTGGTTCCTTCATTATGTCCTAATCCTAAGAATTCTAAGGAGAAATCATTGCTTTCTTTGGATGTAGTTAGAGCTTTGAAATATTATGTTGAAGCTACTAAGAATTTTCAAAAGACTTCTAGTCTATTTGTTATCTTTTCCGGTTCTAGGAAAGGTCAGAAGGCTTCTGCCATTTCTTTGGCATCTTGGCTGATATCTTTAATTCATCATGCTTATGTTGAGTCGGGTAAAACTCCACCTCAAAGGATTACAGCTCATTCTACTAGGTCAGTTTCTACTTCCTGGGCGTTTAGGAATGAAGCTTCGGTTGTTCAGATTTGCAAAGCAGCAACTTGGTCTTCTTTGCATACTTTTACTAAATTCTACCATTTTGATGTGTTTCTTCTTCTGAAGCAGTTTTTGGTAGAAAAGTACTTCAGGCAGCTGTTTCAGTTTTGATTCTTCTGCTTATATTTTCAGTTTTTTTCATTATAAGTTTTAAACTTTGTTTGGGTGTGGATTATTTTCAGCGGAATTGGCTGTCTTTATTTTATCCCTCCCTCTCTAGTGACTCTTGCGTGGAAGATCCACATCTTGGGTAGTCATTATCCCATACGTCACTAGCTCATGGACTCTTGCTAATTACATGAAAGAAAACATAATTTATGTAAGAACTTACCTGATAAATTCATTTCTTTCATATTAGCAAGAGTCCATGAGGCCCACCCTTTTTTGTGGTGGTTATGATTTTTTTGTATAAAGCACAATTATTCCAATTCCTTATATTTATGCTTCGCACTTTTTTTCTTATCACCCCACTTCTTGGCTATTCGTTAAACTGATTTGTGGGTGTGGTGAGGGGTGTATTTATAGGCATTTTGAGGTTTGGGAAACTTTGCCCCTCCTGGTAGGAATGTATATCCCATACGTCACTAGCTCATGGACTCTTGCTAATATGAAAGAAATGAATTTATCAGGTAAGTTCTTACATAAATTATGTTTTTTCCCTCAATGGATAGTTCCTGTAAGAAAAGGATATAGAAGAGTATTGGCTGTGCAATGTAAATCTGCTCTCTAGAGTTGTTCTCATAAGCCTGCCACGGGTGTCGCTGGGAAGTTCCTTTAGCCGCCTCCTGCTTGGCCATGATAATGTTCTTCCTCAATATACTATTAGTTACAGCAAAGGATTGGCTCTCTACTGTATCCTGAAGTTGCCATTGGGGTAAGATCAGTGCAGGGGACTGTTGCTGGGTAAGTACACATCTCACACAGCCCACAGGCTGCAAAAGTATAGTTACCATATGGCCGATTTAGCAGCTTGACACAGAGGATACCCTAGTTGTAACTAGATTTCAAATTTCTCAGTGCACAGTTTTGTATAACCTATATCACTAGGCTATATCTGGGTTTCATGTTTGTCAGTTTTCACTCCTCACTTTAACCGTTCTAAACGTTGATAAGAGCGCTAAAAAGGTGCAGTTTTCTTTTTAATGACACAATGAGTCTACGTATCATCTTAATTACTAATGGGATATTCACCTCCTGGTCAGCAGGAGGCGGCAAAGAGCACCACAGCAAAGCTGTTAAATAGCTCCTCCCTTCCCTCCCACTATAGTCATTCTCTTTGCCTACGTTAGTGCTAGGAAGTGGTAAAGTGAGGTGTTAGAAAATATTCTTCAATCAAGAGTTTATTTTAAAGTAGTGCAAGATTGTGCTGTTTTGTTCTAGGGTGTAGCCGTAGTCCATATCAGTCTCTTCAGTAGAGCATTGGTGGCTTTAGAGCAATGGGTACTTGTGGGACATAATTCTCACTGCGCCTCCCATGTAATTTTTGCTGCCCTTACCAAGAAAATCTGAGCGGTATTACTCAGAACTTCCGTTTTAAATTACAGGGCCATGTGAGGGAATGGACCTCGCAAACCTGGGAACTACCTTACTGTCCAGCAGAAGATGAGGTAAGTGCTGACTTTATTCTGGGGGTTGATGTAAAGATCTCAGAAGAAAGTTGGACACTTAATCTTTTTTATACCTCATTGGATTTGGCCTCTTTATCAGAGAGTTACAGATAGATTTCCCCAGTGTTTTAGGGGACACTTTGGGACAGTTTAGGACATATGCTTTCATCTCCTGGCGGTTTCACGATAGCTGACCGGGAGATCACCTATTGCCATAACTGATGAGCTATACAACAGACAAGCTCAGTGTGAGGTGATGCATGGGACTTCGGTTATTATGAAACCGCCGGGAGATGAGAACAGACCGGGAGATCACATATTGCCATAACTGATGAGCTATACTACAGCGAGCTCAGTGTGAGGTGATTCCACATTTAGTTTATTTCTCTCGGACTAGCAGCTGCCAATCTGAAGCTGATCAGTCCGTTATTATGCTCCCGGCGGTTCCACTTAGTAAAAATATTGATGGCAACCGGGTGATGATTAACGCCCATGATGGGCGGAGTTGTGTGGCGCCAATTTAGTTGAACATCACTTTGTCAGTTCTTCCGGGTATCGGAAGAAATAGAGGAGAGTGTTTACTCTTAAAAGTGAAAGTAACAGATCGGACAATGTTTCAAAAAGCTTAGTCCAGAATATTTACTGTGCAAAATGCTGGCAGGCACCTCAGGTAATTTCAGCTGAGGTGTAGAGGGGGTTTACAGTACCGTGTTTTTATCAAACATGTTTGCACTCTTAATTTAAGAAGTTACATGTTAAGACTTTAAAGTGACAGTAACGTAAATAAAAAAATAAAAAAAAGTTTCTCTTTAAAATTATAGACACAGTAACGTTTTTTTTTTTTCTGGGTTGGTTTTTCTTGGATTATTCACCCGTATGTTTTCTCTGTCCCTGATGTTGTGAGAGATCTCTACTATAAGAATAATAAAAAAAAAAATCTCCACAAGTGCCCAAATATTTTTTTATAGCCTACACATGCAGTGCCCTGCGTCTCTTCACTAACTCCACCTGGGGTTACTTGACAAAACATTGCTTCCTAAGATCATTGAAGCGATATCTGTTGTATTTAGTCAGTGAATGTTGCTGATACAGTAGTAGCTTTTCCGAATTATCCTCCCTGACGCCTGAAGTGGGGGATACTTCGGTATCTCTGTCTGTGTAATTCCTGTGTTTGATACTGAAGTGTTTTCTTTCAGCTTAGGCTTCAACACCTCCGTTTGTTACTTGAGGAGGTTTTTACTACCCTGGATGACTCCGACATTACCGGCGTAGTCAGTCCTAATAAGTCCAGTACACTTTACAAAGTCAGGGAGAAACTGGGTATCCCCTTTTCTCCAGATATAGCAGACTCTATCTAGGAGTCTTGTCAATAGTACCGAGGGAATGGGTGTAGGTCAGAGTTTACAACTACCTGGGGTTTATATTGCTTTGTCACCAGTGCGGTGGCGTACTGTTTTGATGCATTGTCTGATTCTATTGGACAGACACTTCTCTCAAAGAAATCAGGGATAGGATTAAGGCAATTAAGTTAGCCAACTCCTTTATTTCAGATGCTCCTCTTCAAGGTTGTTAAGCTGGGAGCTAAGTTTTCAGGTTTTTGCCATATGGCCCGCAGAGCGTCGGGAAAGATATGGTCTGCGGATACCTCATCTAAGTATAAACTTCTCCTACATTGGTGTGTCCTGTCCACGGTTTCATCCTTACTTGTGGGATATTCTCTTCCCCTACAGGAAATGGCAAAGAGAGCACACAGCAAAAGCTGTCCATATAGCCCCCCCTCTGGCTCCGCCCCCCAGTCATTCTCTTTGCCGCTCTGAACAAATAGCATCTCTACGGGGATGGTAAAGTGTTTGTGGTGTTTAGTTGTAGTTTTATTTCTTCTATCAAGAGTTTATTTTAAAATAGTGCCGGTTTGTACTATTTACTCTACAACAGAAATTGATGAAGATTTCTGTTAAAAGAGGAGTATGATTTTAGCACCATTAACTAAAATCCATTGCTGTTCCCACGCAGGACTGTTGAAACCAGAGAACTTCAGTTGGGGGGAACAGTTTGCAGACTTATCTGCTTCAGGTATGACCAGTCTCTTTTCTAACAAGACCCAGTAATGCTAGAAGACTGTCATTTTTCCCTTGGAGTGTTTTGTGAACTTTGAAACACTTTGGGAACGTTTATATTGCGCCTGGCAGATGTTTAGACGCCTAAATCTAGTCAGAAAGGCCCCTTCACTCTGGTATGCAGAGGGAGGAGGCCTCATTTTCGTGCCTCAGTTGCGCAGTTTCTTCCAGAGGCAGTGCATGCAGCTTCATGTGAGAGGGTCCTGTGACTGAGATAAGGACTCAGAGAGGCTTATTCTGTGGTGAATCACCCCTAAGGAAGGTAAAAGCCGCAGCAAAGTCTGTGGCAGGGACTGTAGTGTGTTTAAAACCGGTAAATTAAACTATTAGCTCCGGTTTGCTCATTTAAGGGGTTAAAGTCTTGAAATTTGGTGTGCAATACTTTCAAAGCATTAAGACACTGGGGTGTAAATTTCAGAAAGATCGGATATTTCTTTGATAGTTTTTTGAACATTCAGAAATAAAGTGTGCTCTTTTTATTATTTAAAGAGACAGTAACGATTTTGTTTAAAATTGTTTTTATTGCATTAATAGCCTGCCTAAATCTGTCTAACATGTCTGTACCTTCAGATAGCATATGTTCTGTGTGTATGGAGGCCAAGGTGGTTCCCCCTTTAAATGTATGTGCAAATTGTGCCATGGCATCCAAACAACGCAAGGACAGTACTGTCACATTTCATAAGGTTGCCCAAGATGATTCTTCTAATGAAGGTAGTGGGGATAGTTCATCATCCCCTCCTTCTGTGTCAACACCAGTTATGCCCGCGCAGGCGATACCTAGTGCATCTAGCGCGCCAATGCTTGTTACTATGCAACCATTAACAGCAGTAATGGATAATTCTATAGCAGCTCTTTTATCCAAACTGCCAGCATTTCCCAGAAAGTGTGATTGCTCAGTTTTAAATACAGAGGATGAGCAAATAGGCGCTGACGATAATTTATCTGTTATACCCTCACATCAATCTGAATTGGCAGTGAGGGAGGGTCTGTCTGAGGGAGAAATTTCTGATTCAGGAAAAATTTCTCAGCAGGCAGAACCTGATATCGTGGCATTTAAATTTAAGCTAGAACATCTCCGCGCCCTGCTTAAGGAGGTGCTAGCTACTCTTGATTGTGATTCTTTGGTAATTCCAGAGAAGTTGTGCAAAATGGACAAATTCTTAGAGGTCCCAGTGCACGCTGATGCTTTTCCGATACCCAAGAGGGTGGCGGATATAGTGACTAAGGAGTGGGAGAAGCCAGGTGTGCCATTTGTTCCCCCTCCTATATTTAAGAAAATGTTCCCCATTGTGGACCCCAGAAGGGACGCATGGCAAACGGTCCCTAAGGTAGAGGGGGCAGTTTCAACGTTAGCGAAGCGCGCAACTATTCCTATAGAGGACAGTTGCGCTTTCAAAGATCCTATGGATAAAAAATTGGAAGGATTGCTTAAAAGATTTTTGTTCAGCAAGGTTTCCTTCTTCAACCAATTTCGTGCATTATTCCAGTCCCCTTGGCGGCGTCTTTTTGGTTCGAGGAACTAGAAAGTTCGCTCCAAAAGGAGACTCCATATGATGAAGTCATGGACAGAATCCACGCACTTAAGTTGGCTAATTCCTTTATTTTGGATGCCGCTTTTCAATTAGCAAAATTAGCGGCGAAAAACTCAGGTTTTGAAATAGTGGCGCACAGGGCGCTTTGGCTAAAATCTTGGTCGGCGGATGTGTCGTCCAAAACAAAATTACTTAATATTCCTTTCAAGGGAAAGACCCTTTTCTGGCCAGAATTGAAGGAGATTATTTCTGACATCACTGGGGGAAAGTGCCATACCCTCCCACAGGATAGGCCTTTCAAGGCTAAGAACAAGTCTAATTTTCGTTCCTTTCGCAATTTCAGGAACAGACCGGCTTCTAACTCTGCAGCCTCTAGACACGAGGGTAACGCTTCCCAGCCTAAACCAGCATGGAAACCATTGCAAGGCTGGAACAAGGGTAAACAGGCCAAGAAGCCTGCTGCTTGCTACCAAGACAGCATGAAAGGGTAGCCCCCGATCCGGGACCGGATCTAGTAGGGGGCAGACTTTCTCTCTTTGCTCAGGCCTGGGCAAGAGATGTTCCGGATCCCTGGGCACTAGAAATAGTCTCTCAGGGGTATCTTCTAGAGTTCAAGGAACTTCCTCCAAGGGGAAGGTTCCACATGTCTCGCTTATCTTCAGACCAGATAAAGAGACGGGCATTCTTACACTGCGTAGGAGATCTATTAAAAATGGGAGTGATAAACCCAGTTCCAACAGCGGAACAAGGTCTGGGTTTTTACTCAAACCTGTTTGTAGTTCCCAAAAAAGAGGGAACTTTCAGGCCAATTCTGGATTTGAAAATTCTAAACAAATTCCTCAGAGTTCCATCATTCAAAATGGAAACCATTCGAACGATTTTACCAACAATCCAGGAGGGTCAATACATGACTACTGTGGATTTAAAGGATGCGTACCTGCATATTCCTATCCACAAAGATCATCATCAGTTCCTGAGGTTCGCCTTTATGGACAAACATTACCAGTTCGTGGCTCTTCCTTTCGGTTTAGCCACTGCTCCCAGAATTTTCACAAAGGTGCTAGGGTCCCTTCTAGCGGTCCTAAGGCCGAGGGGCATTGCCGTGGAACCTTACCTAGACGACATTCTAATCCAAGTGTCGTCCTTTTCCAAAGCAAGGGCTCATACAGACATTGTTTTAGCCTTTCTCAAGTCTCACGGGTGGAAGGTGAACATGGAAAAGAGTTCCCTGTCCCTGTCTACAAGGGTTCCTTTTCTGGGAACAATAATAGATTCTGTGGACATGAAGATTTTTCTGACAGAGGTCAGAAAGGTAAAGCTTCTAAACGCTTGTCGAGTTCTTCAATCTATTCCTCAGCCTTCCATAGCTCAGTGCATGGAAGTAATAGGACTAATGGTTGCAGCAATGGACGTGGTTCCTTTTGCTCGAATTCATTTAAGACCATTGCAACTGTGCATGCTCAAACAGTGGAATGGGGATTATGCAGACTTGTCTCCCCAGATTCTAGTAGACCAGGTAACCAGAGACTCACTCCTCTGGTGGTTGACTCTGGATCACCTGTCTCAGGGAATGAGTTTCCGCAAACCAGAGTGGGTCATTGTCACGACCGACGCCAGTCTCTTAGGCTGGGGCGCGGTCTGGGACTCTCTGAAAGCTCAGGGTCTGTGGTCTCGGGAAGAGTCTCTTCTCCCGATAAACATTTTGGAACTGAGAGCGATATTCAATGCGCTCCTGGCTTGGCCTCAACTAGCGAAGGCCAGATTCATAAGATTTCAGTCGGATAACATGACTGTAGCGTACATCAATCATCAGGGGGGATCAAAGAGTTCTTTGGTGATGAGAGAGGTATCCAAGATCATCAAATGGGCAGAGGATCACTCCTGCCATCTATCTGCAATTCACATCCCAGGAGTAGACAACTGGGAGGCGGATTATTTGAGTCGGCAGACTTTCAATCCGGGGGAGTGGGAACTTCACCCGGAGGTCTTTGCCCAGTTAACTCAACTATGGGGCACTCCAGATATGGACCTGATGGCGTCTCGTCAGAACTCCAAGGTTCCTCGCTTCGGGTCCAGATCCAGGGATCCCAAGGCGACATTAGTGGATGCATTGGTGGCGCCCTGGCCGTTCAATCTGGCTTATGTGTTTCCACCGTTTCCTCTCCTTCCCAGGCTTGTAGCCAGGATCAAACAGGAGAAGGCCTCAGTGATTCTAATAGCTCCTGCATGGCCACGCAGGACTTGGTATGCAGACCTGGTGAATATGTCATCGGCTCCACCATGGAAGCTACCTTTGAGGCAGGATCTTCTAGTACAAGGTCCATTCGAACATCCAAATCTAGTCTCTATGCAACTGACTGCTTGGAAATTGAACGCTTGATTCTATCTAAGCGTGGGTTTTCAGATTCAGTTATAGATACTCTGGTTCAAGCCAGAAAGCCTGTGACTAGGAAAATTTACCATAAGATATGGCAAAAATATATCTGTTGGTGCGAATCCAAGAGATTCTCTTGGAGTAAAATTAAAATTCCTAGGATACTTTCCTTTCTCCAAGAGGGTTTGGATAAAGGTTTGTCGGCTAGTTCTTTAAAAGGACAGATATCCGCTCTGTCCGTTTTGTTGCACAAGCGTCTGGCAGCCGTGCCAAATGTACAGGCGTTTGTACAGGCGTTAGTCAGAATCAAGCCTGTCTACAGACCTATAACTCCTCCATGGAGTCTAAACTTAATTCTTTCAGTTCTTCAAGGGGTTCCGTTTGAACCCTTACATTCCATAGATATTAAGTTACTATCTTGGAAAGTTCTGTTTTTGGTTGCTATTTCTTCTGCTAGAAGAGTTTCTGAATTGTCTGCTTTGCAGTGTACTTCACCCTATCTGGTATTCCATACAGATAAGGTAGTTTTACGTACCAAGCCTGGTTTTCTTCCAAAAGTGGTTTCCAACAGGAATATTAATCATGAGATAGTTGTTCCTTCTTTGTGTCCGAAACCAGTTTCGAAGAAGGAACGTTTGTTACATAACCTAGATGTGGTCCGTGCTTTAAAAATCTATTTAGAAGCAACAAAGGATTTCAGACAGACATCATCCTTGTTTGTCGTTTATTCTGGTAAGAGGAGAGGGCAGAAAGCTACTTCTACACCTCTTTCCTTTTGGCTGAAAAGCATCATCCGATTGGCTTATGAGACTGCCGGACGGCAGCCTCCTGAACGAATTACAGCTCACTCTACTAGAGCTGTAGCTTCCACATGGGCCTTCAAGAACGAGGCTTCTGTTGAACAGATCTGTAAGGCAGCGACTTGGTCTTCTCTGCATACTTTTGCCAAATTTTACAAATTCGATACTTATGCTTCTTCGGAGGCTGTTTTTGGGAGAAAGGTTTTGCAAGCTGTGGTGCCTTCTGTTTAGGTTACCTGACTTGTTCCCTCCCTTCATCCGTGTCCTAAAGCTTTGGTATTGGTTCCCACAAGTAAGGATGAAACCGTGGACCGGACACACCAATGTAGGAGAAAACAGAATTTATGTTTACCTGATAAATTTCTTTCTCCTACGGTGTGTCCGGTCCACGGCCCGCCCTGGCTTTTAGTCAGGTTTAAAAATTTTATTTTTGTACACTACAGTCACCACGGCACCCTATAGTTTCTCCTTTTTCTCCTAACCGTCGGTCGAATGACTGGGGGGCGGAGCCAGAGGGGGGCTATATGGACAGCTTTTGCTGTGTGCTCTCTTTGCCATTTCCTGTAGGGGAAGAGAATATCCCACAAGTAAGGATGAAACCGTGGACCGGACACACCGTAGGAGAAAGAAATTTATCAGGTAAACATAAATTCTGTTTTTTGGGTGATTCCCTACAGGGTAGACCTTGTTTGGACCTGTTTTAATGGAAATTCTCTGATATTTCGAGAGGAAAAGGACATTCCTTCCCTCAGGATAAGAAATCTTGGAATAGGGGAAAGCAATTCAAGTGCCCTGCTAGGAAAACAAAGGACAGCAGGATAGGCCTGCCCCCATTCCGGGAGGACTCTGTATCCCTGGGCTACAATCTAGTTTCAGGACTTGCTTCAAAGATTATCTGCAGAAGAAGAGAGGCATTTTTTTCACTGCATTGGAGACCTCTCTGACATAGGAGTGATAGTCCCTGTTCAGATTCAGGAACAGGGTCTGGGATTTATTCCAGCTTGTTTGTGGCTCCCAAAAGGAGGGAACCTTCAGTCCCTTTTTTAGATCTCAAGAGTCTAAATACATTCCTAAAATTACTGCCCTTCAAGATGAAAGCTATTCGTTCCACTCTCCCTTGATTCAAGAAGGTCATTCTATGACAACTGGGGATTAAAGGATGTTGCATGTTCCCATTCATAGGGATCATCACACTTTTCTAAGGTTTGCCTTTTCTAGACAAACTTTTCCAATTTGTGGCTCCTCCCTTCGATCTTGCCACAGCTCCCAGAATTTTCTCAAAGGTTCTGGGATCGCTGTTGGAGGTGCTTCGGTTAAGGGGCATTGCAGTGACGCCCTATCTGGCCGACACATTAGTCCAGATGCCATCCTTACAACAAGCAAGATCCCACACTAAAATGTTGTTATCCTTCCTGAGATCTCACGGATGGAAGGTATATTTGAAAAAGAGCTCCTTAGCTCCAAATACAAAGGTAACTTTCTTGGGAACAATATTAGCTTCCCTATCAATGAAGATTTTTCTGACAGAAGTCAGGAAATCTTAGATTTTTGATACTTGTCTAGCTTTTCAGTCCACTCATCGGCCATCAGTGGCTCAGTGCATGGAGGTATTCGGGCTGATGGTGACGGCAATGGACATCATTCCGTTTGCTCTGTTCCACCTCAGACCTCTGCAGTTAAACATGCTCAGGCAATGAAACGGAGATTATGCCGACTTGTCTCCCCAAATACTACTAGAGCAGGAGACAAGGGATTCTCTTTAATGGTGGTTGTCCCTGGATCATCTCTCCCAGGGAACCTGCTTCCCTGGCCAGCCTTCTAGGATGGGGAGCAGTCTGGGTCTCCCTAAAGGCTCTGGGAGTTTGGACTCAGAGTCTGTTCTACCCATAAACATTCTGGAGTTGAGAGCAATCTTCAAAGTTCTTCTGGCCTGGCCCCAGTTAGTCTTGGTCCAGTTTATCAGGTTCCAGTCGGACAACATAACTTCAGTGGCTTGCATCAATCATCAGGGAGGAACGAGAACTTCCTTAGCAATGACAGAGATAACCAAAATAATTCAGTGGGCGGAGGCTCATTCTTGCTGTCTGTCTGCGATCCACATCCCAGGGCTGGACAACTGGGAGGCAGACGTCCTGAGTAGGCAGACGTCCTGAGTAGGCAGACGTCCTGAGTAGGCAGACGTCCTGAGTAGGCAGACGTCCTGAGTAGGCAGACGTCCTGAGTAGGCAGACGTCCTGAGTAGGCAGACGTCCTGAGTAGGCAGACGTCCTGAGTAGGCAGACGTCCTGAGTAGGCAGACGTCCTGAGTAGGCAGACGTCCTGAGTAGGCAGACGTCCTGAGTAGGCAGACGTCCTGAGTAGGCAGACGTCCTGAGTAGGCAGACCTTTCATCAGGGAGAGTGGGAACTCCACCCGGAAGTGTTCTCCAGTCAAATGGGGTCAGATGGAATTAGATCTCATGGCATCTCAGCAGAATGCCAAGCTCCTGAGGTACGGGTCGAGGTCCAGGGACCCTCAGGAGGTACTGATAAATGCCCTGGCGGTAACTTGGACCTTCAGTCTAGCATACCTATTTCCTCGGTTTGCTCTTCTTCCTCGGGTCATTGCTAGAGTCAAGCAAGAGAGGGTCTCGGTGATCCTCATTGCACCAACTTTGCTTCGCAGGATTTGGTATGCAGATCTGGTGGTCATGTCGTCTCTGCCACCTTGGAGACTTCCGTATAGGAAGGACCTTCTAATTCAAGGACCCTTTCTTCACCAAATCTAGTTTCTCTGAAGCTGACTGCTTGGAGATTGAACGCTTATTTTATCCAAGCGGGGCTTTTCTGACTCTGTCATAGATACCATAATTCAGGCTCGTAAACCTGTTTCTAGAAGGATTTCCATAAGATATGACGTATATCTCTATTGATGTGAATTCAAGGGCTACTCCTGGAATAGTTAGGATTCCTAGAACTGTCCTTTCTCCAAGAAAGTTTGGAGAAGGGTTTATCGGCAAGTTCCCTAAAGGGTCAAATCTCTGCCTTGTCTATTTTGTTACATAAACGTCTGGTGGACATCCCAGACGTCCAATCATTTTGTCGAGCCTTGGTCAGGATCAGGCCTGTGTTCGAACCAGTTACTCCTCCATGGAGTCTGAATTTTGTTCTCAAAGTTCTTCAAGGGGCTCCGTTTGACCCTATGCATTCCGTAGATATTAAGTTATTATCTTTGAAGGTTTTATTTCTTGTTGCTATTTCTTCTGCTCGTAGAGTGTCAGAGCTCTCGGCATTGCAGTATGAGTCACCTTACCTTATTTTCCATTCAGGTAAGGTAGTTTTACGTACTAAATTAGGATTTCTTCCTAAGGTTGTTTCTGATCGGAACGTTAATCAGGAGATTGTTGTTCCTTCCTTGTGTCCTAATCCTTCTCAGAAAGAACGTCTTCTGCACAATTTGGACGTTGTCCGTGCTTTAAAGTTTTACCTGCAGGCGACTAAGGACTTTCGTCAGTCGTCTTCTTTGTGGTTTTCTCAGGAAAATGTAAGGGACAGAGGGCTACGGCTACTTCTTTCTTTTTGGCTGAAGAGTATCATACGTTTTACATATGAGCTGCTGTATAGCAGCCTCCAGAGAGAGTTACGGCTCATTCCACGAGGGCTTTAACTTCCTCATGGGCATTTAAGAATGAAGCTTCTGTGTAACAGGTTTGCAAGGCTGCAACTTGGTCCTCTCTTCACACTTTTTCAAGGTTCTACAAATTTGACACTTTTGCCTCGGTTGAGGCTGCTTTTGGGAGAGAGGTTCTTCAAGCAGTGGTGCCTTCCGTTTAGGTTCCCTGTCTTGTCCCTCCCGTATCATCTGTGTACTCTAGCTTGGGTATTGAATCCCATTAGTAATTAAGAAGATCCGTGGACTCATCGTGTCACTAAAATGAAAAGAAAATTTATGCTTACCTGATAAATTTATTTCTTTTTTGACACGGAGTCCACGGCCCGCCCTGTTCTTGAAAGACATGTTGTTGGTTATTATTAACTTCAGACACCTCTGCACCTTGGTTTTTCCTTTCTATCCTTAACTTTGGTTGAATGACTGGAGTGGGAGGGAAGGGAGGAGCTATTTAACAGCTTTGCTGTGGTGCTCTTTGCCGCCTCCTGCTGACCAGGAGGTGAATATCCCATTAGTAATTAAGATGATCTGTGGACTCATTGTGTCAAAAAAGAAATACATGGGGGGCGGAGCCAACTATCACAGTGAACAGACGTGTGTGTAAAGAGCTCCCGGCTCTTATATGTTATAATTTCTGTTTATTAGTCCCTAAAATTACTTTTGACACACCAAAAGTGGACCCTTTCATATACAGCTCTTTTTGGAAGTCTTGAAAGCTCTTGGATGGACGTTTTTTTATTTTTTTTTTGGCTTTGTGAGAGTTTCAAGAGTTAGACTGCGATGGAGGCCTGGGCCGACTGGAGGCTGGCTATGACGCAGCTCCTGCAGGATCATTTTGCAAGCCTGGAGCTGGTTCTCCGTGAGTGTTATGGTGCCAAAGCTGCAGGAGAAGACAAATTTAGGCAGTCGGCCGACTATCATGCCACTTTTACTCTGACTCCTAGTGACTCTATTGTTGGCCAGAGTGCCTGTGTTGCTATGCCGGCCCCTGAGATCGCCTGCAGCCATCTTGATTCCCTAAAGCAGAGGGACGCTCCTACCTACCTCTGCAGCACCAGGTTGGACTGTGCGGTTGGAATCGGGGACTGCCTTGCCGCAACTACTGTTTCCAGTCTGGCTATTGATCCGATCCGTTACCCGGGGGATTTACCCTCAGCACACAACTTACCTTTAAGCACGGAGTGCCTAGCTTCCACAGTCGGCGGATATATTGGGGAAGGTAGTGCAAGTACACTGCTTGCGTCCTCTACACGGAACTTTGCTGAACCCGAGACTTTTCATTCTAGACGGATCAGAGGTATGTCTCCAATTATCCCACAGCGGGGGTTTTTGGACCATGATGCAGAGCTTGCTATCTATGCTGGGCGAGGTGCTGTGCTTGCCGCGGATCGGTTTGGAGGAGCTTGGAAGGAACCCAGGGCATTTAAGTATGAGGCCTCTGTTGATACTTACCCCAAGAGCATCCTGCAATTATTTCTGCTATTTGGCGACACCAGTTGCTTGAATTTAGAAGGCAGTCCATCCACGATCCATAATCCAGCCTTTGTTAAACACCTGGTAGCTATGGCCCCAATACATGGCAGGAGCCGATCTGGAATCGGCTAAATATAGGATATACACTCTGTTCCACTGATAGATTAATTTTTTCACATACTACTTCATATGCAGGCACCACGCTGGATTTTTTTTTTTTTTTTTAACTGTTTCTAACATAGCAGTCTCTATTATCACACCCTGACCGCCTGGCTGAGACTGAACTTGGACTCATGCTAAAAAGTTTGGGGACTACATCTGTGCGCAATTTTCCCCTTAAAGACATATCTGTTCCTCCAATCCTGCTCGTGAGACTTATTTCACCAAGTATAGTTAATTTTTTGTTCAATAGTTCTGCTGCTCTTAGGTTATCTCTGGTTTTTATTTGTACTAATTGTTTGATATAATATTTGTGATAAATGTATAGATATCGCTAGTCCATACAGATAATCCATGTATACTTAAGGGGATTGGGTATCCTATCATATTGCCTTTGTCTCTATGACATGATATAACATTTATCTAAGTTTGCTATTCAGTGTTTTTAGCTGCAAGTCATTTCTCCTCTAGTGTATGCTTTGCTGATCTCCCTATATACATTTTTTTTCTTTTGCGTATGGAGATACTATATTAAGATTGTTACTGAAATTATATGCCTGAGACATTTTGTAATGCCCTTTTTCCCATTTGGCATAAGAATGAGCCTCTTAAAACTAATGGTGCGTCTATATTTATGTAAAACAGGGATAGCCCTTGACTGCTTATGTTTGGTATGTTATTAGCCATATTGCATAGTTTAGGTGTGTGCGACCTACCCTCATCCCCTTTTTTATATATTCTCATAAACTTAAGCCCGGTTTCTCCCGTCAAGTTCTCACTGTAAGCTTTTATTATAATTGGTTTCCTCCATCCTATCATAAGGTGCACACTCATACTTTAGACCACTTTAGCTGGCTTACAGGAGGAGCTTTATCCCCATTAATAGTTATTATCATCTAGTGTTTTACCTACAACAATATCTACCAGGCCTAAATGATCACCTCCCTCCCCCCCCTCCCCCCATTTCCATATAATGCACCTCCCGGTTTGGAAGGGCTACTTTAGCGGTCTATCTTACTTGTACCGCAATCTTAAATTGACTTCCCTTTATTTCATTTATGCTGTAACATAAGTTATATATGTCATTTTTTTTGTTTTATTGCAAAGCTGATTATGCATGGCTACAGCATGTTTCCCCTGAATTTTACAAGTATTGATGTAGTTTTTTTTTTTTCTGTTCATTTATGCTGTATTACAAGTTGTAGATATTCATTGACTGTTTCAAGATGTCAGGGGACGCCTTAACTCTCTCTGTTATAAAAGTAGTCATGCATGCATATCTGTAGAATGTTTTAAAGCAAAACTAAATCTGAAAATGTGAGGTGTTATCCTATAAGGTTAAAAATGTTCTGTGATGCAATGGCTATGGCTATATCTCTAAATGTATATCAGATATGATCTTGCTTTTTGTTCTTTTCTGTATTGGTATATCTCTTGTAACATAGCATGTATGCTGTAGTCTGTTCTCAACCTCAATAAAATACTTGTTTAAAAAAAAAAAAAAAAAAGAAATACATTTATCAGGTAAGCATACATTTTCTTTTTTTTTTCTAATGTGGAATTTCATAGATCAGTTATCATAGATACCGGGGGCCGCGGGGAGCTCGCTACCTTTTATGGCCACTAGGGGGCTCTCTGTACGGAACAGTCCTACAGCAATGAGTCCGGCATTTTTGCTGTGCAGCAGGGCTGGCAGGCACCTCAGCTAGGTTTGCTGAGGCGTAGAAGGGGTTACAATATTGTGTACTGAATCGGACATGTTTACACTAAAGCCCAAGTACCTCGCAGTGATAATTAACAAGGGTTACACTTTAAAAGTTAGACACACAATAAAGTGAATAAAAAAAGTTACTTTAAAAATTAAAGACAGTAACGTTTTTTTCTGTGTCAGTTTTTTATTTGATAATCTCCTATATGTGAGTCAGATTGGTCACAGAGACCCTACATAGTGTCTCATTATTTGAAAATAAATGTGGTACCACCAATTCCTTTCTGTTCTTTATGTTGTGAGAGATTTTTCTATAGGGATATTAAAAAAAATTGATAGTTCACACATGCAGTGCCCTGCGCTTCCTCATTAACTCCACAAGGAGTTACTTTACAAGACATCACCTCCTAATATCATTGAAGCGATATCTGTTACATTGGTTGTTTTTCTCATGCTGTAGGGAAAACAATTGAGGATATTTATTTAATCAGTTAATTTTGTTGATACTGTAGTAGATATTCCGAATTTTCTTCCATGAGGGTAGAGGAAGATACTTTGGTAGTATATAAGGTGAAAATCTCAGACCCTGTCTGGGTAATTCGGTTGTACAGGCTTGTACACCTCCGTTTTCTACTTAAGGATGCTACACTGGACGTTGGTTAATCCTAATAAGTCCAGTAAGCTATATAAACAATTTGATGTGCCCTTCATGGTAGAAGCTTTGTTTGTACCAAATAGGGCTACAATGATTGGATTGAGGGGTTCCCCTTTTCTCCAAATAGAGCTGATCCTATCAAAGGATGTGTGTCCATCAGGGGATAAAATTACCTACGGTTTGTATTGCTCTCTTACCAGTGCGGCGGTGTACTGGTTGATGCGTTGTCTGATCATATTCGGACACTCCTCTCGAGGAATTCCAGAATAGGATAAAGGTGATTCAGCTAACCAACTCCTTTATTTCAGATGCTCCCCTTCAGATTTTTAGGCTGGGAGCTGAGATTTCAGGCTTTGCCATATGGCCGCAGAGCGTTACGGAAAGGTCTTGGCCTGCGGATGCTTCATCTTAGTATAATCTTTCTCCAACATAGGTGTGTCCGGTCCACGGCGTCATCCTTACTTGTGGGATATTCTCTTCCCCAACAGGAAATGGCAAAGAGCCCAGCAAAGCTGGTCACATGATCCCTCCTAGGCTCCGCCTACCCCAGTCATTCTCTTTGCCGTTGTACAGGCAACATCTCCACGGAGATGGCTTAGAGTTTTTTAGTGTTTAACTGTAGTTTTTATTATTCAATCAAGAGTTTGTTATTTTGAAATAGTGCTGGTATGTACTATTTACTCAGAAACAGAAAAGAGATGAAGATTTCTGTTTGTATGAGGAAAATGATTTTAGCAACCGTAACTAAAATCCATGGCTGTTCCACACAGGACTGTTGAGAGCAATTAACTTCAGTTGGGGGAACAGTGTGCAGTCTCTTGCTGCTTGAGGTATGACACATTCTAACAAGACGATGTAATGCTGGAAGCTGTCATTTTCCCTATGGGATCCGGTAAGCCATATTTATTACGATCATAAATAAGGGCTTTACAAGGGCTTATTTAGACTGTAGACTTTTCTGGGCTAAATCGATTCATTATTAGCACATATTTAGCCTTGAGGAATCATTTTATCTGGGTATTTTGATATAATAATATCGGCAGGCACTGTATTAGACACCTTATTTCTTAGGGGCTTTCCCAAAGCATAAGCAGAGTCTCATTTTCGCGCCGGTGTGGCGCACTTGTTTTTGAGAGGCATGGCATGCAGTCGCATGTGAGAGGAGCTCTGATACTTAGAAAAGACTTTCTGAAGGCGTCATTTGGTATCGTATTCCCCTTTGGGCTTGGTTGGGTCTCAGCAAAGCAGATACCAGGGACTGTAAAGGGGTTAAAGTTAAAAACGGCTCCGGTTCCGTTATTTTAAGGGTTAAAGCTTCCAAATTTGGTGTGCAATATTTTTAAGGCTTTAAGACACTGTGGTGAAAATTTTGTGATTTTTGAACAATTCCTTCATGTTTTTTCGCAATTGCAGTAACAAAGTGTGTTCAGTTTAAAATTTAAAGTGACAGTAACGGTTTTATTTTAAAACGTTTTTTGTACTTTCTTATCAAGCTTATGCCTGTTTAACATGTCTGAACTACCAGATAGACTGTGTTCTGAATGTGGGGAAGCCAGAATTCCTATTCATTTAAATAAATGTGATTTATGTGATAATGACAATGATGCCCAAGATGATTCCTCAAGTGAGGGGAGTAAGCATGGTACTGCATCATTCCCTCCTTCGTCTACACGAGTCTTGCCCACTCAGGAGGCCCCTAGTACATCTAGCGCGCCAATACTCCTTACTATGCAACAATTAACGGCTGTAATGGATAATTCTGTCAAAAACATTTTAGCCAAAATGAACCCTTGTCAGCGTAAGCGTGGCTGCTCTGTTTTAGTTACTGAAGAGCATGACGACGCTGATATTAATATCTCTGAAGGGCCCCTAATCCAGTTTGAGGGGGCCAGGGAGGTTTTGTCTGAGGGAGAAATTACTGATTCAGGGAACATTTCTCATCAGGCTGAATCTGATGTGATTACATTTAAATTTAAGTTGGAACATCTCCGCATTTTGCTTAAGGAGGTATTATCCACTCTGGATGATTGTGAAAAGTTGGTCATTCCAGAGAAACTATGTAAAATGGACAAGTTCCTAGAGGTGCCGGGGCTCCCAGAAGCTTTTCCTATACCCAAGCGGGTGGCGGACATTGTTAATAAAGAATGGGAAAGGCCCGGTATTCCTTTCGTCCCTCCCCCCATATTTAAAAAATTGTTTCCTATGGTCGACCCCAGAAAGGACTTATGGCAGTCAGTCCCCAAGGTCGAGGGAGCGGTTTCTACTTTAAACAAACGCACCACTATACCCATAGAGGATAGTTGTGCTTTCAAAGATCCTATGGATAAAAAATTAGAAGGTTTGCTTAAAAAGATGTTTGTTCAGCAGGGTTACCTTCTACAACCCATTTCATGCATTGTCCCTGTCACTACAGCTGCATATTTCTGGTTTGATGAACTGATTAAGGTGCTCGATAGTGATTCTCCTCCTTATGAGGAGATTATGGACAGAATCAATGCTCTCAAATTGGCTAATTCTTTCACTCTAGACGCCACTTTGCAAGTGGCTAGGTTAGCGGCTAAGAATTCTGGGTTTGCTATTGTGGCGCGCAGAGCGCTTTGGTTGAAATCTTGGTCGGCTGATGCGTCTTCCAAGAACAAGTTACTAAACATTCCTTTCAAGGGGAAAACGCTGTTTGGCCCTGACTTGAAAGAGATTATCTCTGATATCACTGGGGGTAAGGGCCACGCCCTTCCTCAGGATAGGCCTTTCAAGGCAAAAAATAGACCTAATTTTCGTCCCTTTCGTAAAAACGGACCAGCCCAAAGTGCTACGTCCTCTAAGCAAGAGGGTAATACTTCTCAGGCCAAGCCAGCTTGGAGACCAATGCAAGGCTGGAACAAGGGAAAGCAGGCCAAGAAACCTGTCACTGCTACCAAGACAGCATGAAATATTGGCCCCCGATCCGGGACCGGATCTGGTGGGGGGCAGACTCTCTCTCTTCGCTCAGGCTTGGGCAAGAGATGTTCTGGATCCTTGGGCGCTAGAAATAGTCTCCCAGGGTTATCTTCTGGAATTCAAGGGACTTCCCCCAAGGGGGAGGTTCCACAGGTCTCAGTTGTCTTCAGACCACATAAAAAGACAGGCGTTCTTACATTGTGTAGAAGACCTGTTAAAAATGGGAGTGATTCATCCTGTTCCATTAAGAGAACAAGGGATGGGGTTCTACTCCAATCTGTTCATAGTTCCCAAAAAAGAGGGAACGTTCAGACCAATCTTAGATCTCAAGATCTTAAACAAATTTCTCAAGGTCCCATCGTTCAAGATGGAAACCATTCGAACTATCCTTCCTTCCATCCAGGAAGGTCAATTCATGACCACGGTGGATTTAAAGGATGCGTATCTACATATTCCTATCCACAAGGAACATCATCGGTTCCTAAGGTTTGCATTCCTGGACAAACATTACCAGTTTGTGGCGCTTCCTTTCGGATTAGCCACTGCTCCAAGGATTTTCACAAAGGTACTAGGGTCCCTTCTAGCGGTACTAAGACCAAGGGGCATTGCAGTAGTACCTTACCTGGACGACATTCTGATTCAAGCGTCGTCCCTCCCTCGAGCAAAGGCTCACACGGACATCGTCCTGGCCTTTCTCAGATCTCACGGCTGGAAAGTGAACGTGGAAAAGAGTTCTCTATCCCCGTCAACAAGGGTTCCCTTCTTGGGAACAATTATAGACTCCTCAGAAATGAGGATTTTTCTAACAGAGGCCAGAAAGACAAAGCTTCTGGACTCTTGTCGGATACTTCATTCCGTTCCTCTTCCTTCCGTAGCTCAGTGCATGGAAGTGATCGGGTTGATGGTAGCGGCAATGGACATAGTTCCTTTTGCGCGCATTCATCTAAGACCATTACAACTGTGCATGCTCAGTCAGTGGAATGGGGACTATACAGACTTGTCTCCAAAGATACAAGTAAATCAGAGGACCAGAGACTCACTCCGTTGGTGGCTGTCCCTGGACAACCTGTCACGAGGGATGACATTCCACAGACCAGAGTGGGTCATTGTCACGACCGACGCCAGTCTGATGGGCTGGGGCGCGGTCTGGGGATCCCTGAAAGCTCAGGGTCTTTGGTCTCGGGAAGAATCTCTTCTACCGATAAATATTCTGGAACTGAGAGCGATATTCAATGCTCTCAAGGCTTGGCCTCAGCTAGCGAGGACCAAGTTCATTCGGTTTCAATCAGACAACATGACGACTGTTGCGTACATCAACCATCAGGGGGGAACAAGGAGTTCCCTAGCGATGGAAGAAGTGACCAAGATTATTCTATGGGCGGAGTCTCACTCCTGCCACCTGTCTGCTATCCACATCCCGGGAGTGGAAAATTGGGAAGCGGATTTTCTGAGTCGTCAGACATTGCATCCGGGGGAGTGGGAACTCCATCCGGAAATCTTTGCCCAAGTCACTCAACTATGGGGCATTCCAGACATGGATCTGATGGCCTCTCGTCAGAACTTCAAAGTTCCTTGCTACGGGTCCAGATCCAGGGATCCCAAGGCGGCTCTAGTGGATGCACTAGTAGCACCTTGGACCTTCAAACTAGCTTATGTGTTCCCGCCGTTTCCTCTCATCCCCAGGCTGGTAGCCAGGATCAATCAGGAGAGGGCGTCGGTGATCTTGATAGCTCCTGCGTGGCCACGCAGGACTTGGTATGCAGATCTGGTGAATATGTCATCGGCTCCACCTTGGAAGCTACCTTTGAGACGAGACCTTCTTGTTCAGGGTCCGTTCGAACATCCGAATCTGGTTTCACTCCAGCTGACTGCTTGGAGATTGAACGCTTGATTTTATCGAAGCGAGGTTTCTCAGATTCTGTTATCGATACTCTTGTTCAGGCCAGAAAGCCTGTAACTAGAAAGATTTACCACAAAATTTGGAAAAAATATATCTGTTGGTGTGAATCTAAAGGATTCCCTTGGGACAAGGTTAAGATTCCTAGGATTCTATCCTTCCTTCAAGAAGGATTGGAAAAAGGATTATCGGCAAGTTCCCTGAAGGGACAGATTTCTGCCTTGTCGGTGTTACTTCACAAAAAACTGGCAGCTGTGCCAGATGTTCAAGCCTTTGTTCAGGCTCTGGTTAGAATCAAGCCTGTTTACAAACCTTTGACTCCTCCTTGGAGTCTCAATTTAGTTCTTTCAGTTCTTCAGGGGGTTCCGTTTGAACCCTTACATTCCGTTGATATTAAGTTATTATCTTGGAAAGTTTTGTTTTTAGTTGCAATTTCTTCTGCTAGAAGAGTTTCAGAATTGTCTGCTCTGCAGTGTTCTCCTCCTTATCTGGTGTTCCATGCAGATAAGGTGGTTTTACGTACTAAACCTGGTTTTCTTCCAAAAGTTGTTTCTAACAAAAACATTAACCAGGAGATTATCGTACCTTCTCTGTGTCCGAAACCAGTTTCAAAGAAGGAACGCTTGTTGCACAATTTGGATGTTGTTCGCGCTCTAAAATTCTATTTAGATGCTACAAAGGATTTTAGACAAACATCTTCCTTGTTTGTTGTTTATTCAGGTAAAAGGAGAGGTCAAAAAGCAACTTCTACCTCTCTCTCTTTTTGGATTAAAAGCATCATCAGATTGGCTTACGAGACTGCCGGACGGCAGCCTCCCGAAAGAATCACAGCTCATTCCACTAGGGCTGTGGCTTCCACATGGGCCTTCAAGAACGAGGCTTCTGTTGATCAGATATGTAGGGCAGCGACTTGGTCTTCACTGCACACTTTTACCAAATTTTACAAGTTTGATACTTTTGCTTCTTCTGAGGCTATTTTTGGGAGAAAGGTTTTGCAAGCCGTGGTGCCTTCCATTTAGGTGACCTGATTTGCTCCCTCCCTTCATCCGTGTCCTAAAGCTTTGGTATTGGTTCCCACAAGTAAGGATGACGCCGTGGACCGGACACACCTATGTTGGAGAAAACAGAATTTATGTTTACCTGATAAATTTCTTTCTCCAACGGTGTGTCCGGTCCACGGCCCGCCCTGGTTTTTTAATCAGGTCTGATAATTTATTTTCTTTAACTACAGTCACCACGGTACCATATGGTTTCTCCTATGCTATTATTCCTCCTTAACGTCGGTCGAATGACTGGGGTAGGCGGAGCCTAGGAGGGATCATGTGACCAGCTTTGCTGGGCTCTTTGCCATTTCCTGTTGGGGAAGAGAATATCCCACAAGTAAGGATGACGCCGTGGACCGGACACACCGTTGGAGAAAGAAATTTATCAGGTAAACATAAATTCTGTTTTTGATGATTCCTTACAAGGGGAAGACCTTGTTTGGACCTGGCCTGTCGGAGATTATCTCAGATATCTCGGTAAGGGTCATCTTCTCATTCAAGATAAGAGAAACAAACATATAAGGAAGACAAAGCAATTTTCGTTCCTTTTGAAATGTCAAGGGAAATTCTTCCTCTGCTGCCTCCAATCAGGAACAGACTTAACCTGCATGGAGACCCTATTAATCATGGAATCAAAGGATAACAATCCAAAAAGCCTGCTGTCAAATCAAAGACGACATGATGGGCATGTCCCCGATCCGGGACCGGTTCTTGTAGGGGGCAGACTTCCTTCTTCACTCAGGCTTGGGTTAGAGATGTTCAGAATCCCTGGGCAATAGAAATAGTGCCCAAGGGATACTAAATATAGTTCAATAGTTTTCCTCCTACTTTCACAAAAGAGGCGTTCTTACGCTGCCTAAGAGACCTTCCCAACCTGGGAGTGATTTTTCTGGTTCCAGTACTGGAACAGGGTCAGGGTTTTTACTCCAATCTGTTTGTGGTTTCCAAAGAAGAGGGAACCTTCAGACCAATTTTAGATCTCAAGAGTCTAAACAAATTTTTCAGAGTACCGTCCTTCAAGATGGAAGCCATTCGTTCCATTCTTCCTCTGATCCAAGAGGGTCAATTTATGACAACAGTGGTTTAAAGGACGCGTACCTGCACGCCACCATTCATGAGAATTATCACGCGTTTCCAAGGTTTTTCCTTTCTGGACAAACATTACCAGTTCGTGGCTCTTCCCTTCGGTCTTGCCACAACTCCCAGAATTTAAAAAAAAAAAAAAAGCTCAAAGGTTCTGGGCTTAATGGTGGTGCTTCGGTTAGGGGACACTGCAGTGGCAGCCCTATCTGGACGACATCCTAGTCCAGGCTCCTTCATTAGAACAAGCAAGATTCCACACGGACTTGGTGTTATTTTTCCTGCGATCTCACGGGTGGATATTTGGAAGAGAGTTCCTTAGTCCCAAATACAAGGGTAACTTTCTTGGGAACTATAATAGATTCCCTATCAATGTAGATTTTTCTGACGTTAGGAAATCAAAGCTTATCGATACTTGTCGGTTCCTTCAGTACACTCCTCGGCCATCAGTGGCTCAGTGCATGGAGGTAATCGGACTGATGGTGGTGGCGGCAATGGACATCTTCCCGTTTGCTTGGTTCCGCCTCAGATTTCTGCAGTTAAGCATGCTCAGGCAAATGGAACGGAGATAATGCGGACTTGTCTCCTCGAATACTACTCGAGCAGGAGACGAGGGATTTTTTTTCAATGGTGGTTTCTCTGGATCATCTTTCCCAGGGAACCTGCTTTTGCAGACCATCTGGGGTGATTGTGCCAACAGACGCCGGCCTTCTAGTGTGGGGAGCAGTCTGGGGTTCTCTAAAGGCTCCGGGAGTATGGACTCAGTCAGTCTGTTCTTCCTAAAATCATCCTGGAACTGAGAGCGATCTTCTATGCTCTTCTGGCCTGGCCTCAGTCTCGGCTCAGTTTATAAGGTTGCATTCGGACAACATAACTTCAGTGGCTGACATCAATCATCAGGGAGGAACGAGGAGTTCCTTAGCGATGACAGAGGTAACCGAGATAATTCAGTGGGCGGGGCCCATTCTTGTTGCCTGTCGGTGATCCACATTCCAGGGGTGGACAACTGGGAGGCGGACTTCCTGAGCAGTCAGTCTTTTCTTCTAGGAAGTTTTCTCCAGCCTGATTCTCGCAGGATTTGGTATGCAGATCTGGTGGACTTGTCATCTCTGCCACCTTGGTTACTTCCGTTGAGGAAGGAACTTCTAATTCAAGGGTCCTTCCTTCACCCAAATTTAATTTCTTTGAAATCTGACTGCTTGGAGATGATTGCTTCTATCCAAGCAAGGTTTTTCTGACTTGGTCATAGAGACTATGATTCAGGCTCGTAAGCCTGTAACTAGGAAGATTTACCATAAGATATGGCATACATATCTCTATTGGTGTGAATCCAAGGGCTACTCATGAAGTAGAGTTAGGATTCCTAGAATTTTGTCTTTTCTCCAAGAAGGTTTGGTGAAAGGCTTATCGACTAGTTCCCTAAAGGCTCAAATCTCGGCCTTATCTATTTTGTGTCACAAACGTCTGGCGGATGTTCCAGATGTACAATAATTTTGTCAGGCCTTGGGCAGGATCAGGCCTGTGTTCAAACCAGTTACTCCTCCATGGAGTCTGATTTTAGTTCTGAAAGTTCTTCTAGGGGCTCTGTTTAAGCCTATGCATTCCTTAGATATTAAGTTGTTATCTTGGAAAGTTTTATTTCTTCTGCTCGTAGAGTGTCAGAGCTCTCGGCATTGCAGTATGAGTCTCTTTACCTTATTTTCCATTCAGATAAGGTAGTTTTACGTACTAAATTAGGATTTCTTCCTAAGGTTGTTTCGGATCGGTACATTAATCAAGAGATTGTTGTTCCTTCCTTGTGTCCTAATACTTCTTCTCAGATGGAACGACTCTGTACAATTTGGACGTGGTCCGTGCTTTAAAGTTTTCTTAGGAAAACGTAAGGGACAGAAGGCTACGGCTAATTCTTTCTTTTTGGCTGAAGAGTATCATACATTTTGCATATGAGACTGCTGGACAGCAGCCTTCAGAGAGAGTTACGGCTTATTCCACGAGGGCTGTTGCTTCCTCATGGGCATTCACGAATGAAGCTTCTGTGGAACAGATTTGCAAGGCTGCAACTTGGTCCTCTCGTCACACTTTTTCAAAGTTCTTCAAATTTGATACTTTTATTTCGGCTGAGGCTGCTTTTGGGAGACAGGTTTTTTTTCAAGCAGTGGTGTCTTTCGTTTAGGTTCCCTGTCTTGTCCCCCCCTTATCATCTGTGTACTCTAGCTTGGGTATTGAATCCCATTAGTAAATAAGATGATCTGTGGACTCATCGTGTCTTAAAAAAGAAAAGAAAATTTATGCTTACCTGATGAATTTATTTCTTTTTTGACACGATGAGTCCACGGCCCGCACTGTGTTTTTAGACAGGTTGTGGGTTATTGTAAACTTCAGACACCTCTGCACCTTGGCTTTTCCTTTCTCTTCCTAACTTCGGTCGAATGACTGGAGTGGGATCGATGGGAGGAGCTATTTAACAGATCTGCTGTGGTGCTCTTTGCCGCCTCCTTCTGACCAGGAGGTGAATATCCCATTAGTAATTAAGATGATCCGTGGACTCATTGTGTCAAAAAAGAAATAAATTTATCAGGTATGCATAAATGTTCGTTTTTTTCTTTTACATTTTACAAGATGTCTCAATCTGATCCTGTCTCAAAAGCTGCTGTAGGAACTATGCTGCCTGAACACAGTTCTACCAAAGCTAAGTGTATCTGTTGTAAGCCAGTGGAGATTATATCGCCAGCTGTAGTATAACAGTTGTCTTGATAAGCTTTTGCATGCAGAAAAGGTTTCTATTAGTGCTAGTACAGTATCTGTTGTTCCTTCAACATCTAAAGTACATTATATCACTGTTGATATGAAAAATTATATTACTGATGCGATACAGGCAGCTATGGCTGCTATACCTCCTTCAAATAAAAAAAAAAAGTTTTTTAAAACTCATAATACTGATGAAATTTATAATGACCAACAACATACTGATATATCCACCTCTGATGAGGATCTCTCTGATTCGGAAGATCCTACTTCAGACATTGACACTGATAAATTAACTTATCTTTTTAAGATGGACTATATTCGTTCTTTGTTAAAAGAAGTGTTGATAATGCTGGATATTGCGGAGTCTGGACCTCTTGATAATAAATCCAGTAAACGTTTAAATTCTGTCTCTAAACCTCCTGTGATTACTCCTGAGGCTTTTCCTGTTCCTGATGCTATTTCTGATGTGATTGCTAAGGAATGGTCTAAGCTTGGTACTTCTTTTGTTCCTCCAAGGTTTAAAAAATTGTATCCTTTGTCAGTGGCTAAATTAGAGTTTTGGGAAAAAGTCTCTAAGGTTGATGGGGCTATTTCTACTCTTGCTAAGCGATCCACTCTTGGATCTCAAAGAATGAACCTTGGTTTTCTTAAATTATTATGGGTGATATTATGGTATCACATGTTAGAACTTTCAATATAAACCAATGTAGCAAGAACTAAGACAAGTGGGTCTGTTTTTCTATGGTTTGTGAGGAGGGTGACATCTTGAATAGTTACTAAAGGAGCATTATGTGTTGAGACCCAAGGAGATTACTTTTAGGATAATCGAATACGAGCTGTAGCAGAGGGACCTTAATATTTTATTTGCTGTAGAGTTATGCATTCTGTATGCGTATCAGGTAGCCTATATAATAACTGGTTATATCAGTCAACTTATTTAGTCTGTAGATGTGTAAACATTCTAGAGGGGGCTTTATGAACAAGATGTCAAACATATATAGCATATACAAACCTGCATATACACATATATACACATACATAGTTCAGGTAAAATCAGATATGTTCTATAAATTTTGAGGACACTGGAGACCAAACAGTCTAAAATATCCTATATGGTCTAGCACAATCCATTATATATCACTAGTTTCCGACCTGTGTTGATTATTGGCCTAATGTGCTATAGGATGCAGATTGCATCTCCCCATCAGAAGATTTTATATACTGCTCGTTCTCAGTCGCACACAAACGTTATTTCAGTACTATAGGTACAATAGGGTACTATTAGTAAGAATTGTGATATATATACAATGCTACCAGTGCCTCCCACTAATTATTAACCTCCCTATATAACCAGTTTGATAGGACAATATTCAAGAGAGGAGTTATGATGTAGAGCTTCTTTTCTACTTGGTTTAAAACAAGATATCCCATCTAACTATAGTCAGGTATGTGTCTACTTTACAATTAATATGTGTGACATTGTGCGACCCTATTAACTTGTGGGTCAGATATGTGCAAACAGACCTCAAACTGAATATGAAAATTGTGCATGATAATCAGGTTTTCAAGATTAGCAACACATTTCAACATTACCTCCAGTATGAGCTAACATTTTTATGGGGTTATTTAGTGGGTATTGATGATAGACACAGTATCTATAAGCTTAAATATTATATCCATACATAGGCTAATTGAGTCTATTGTACATATACTAGCTCCTATCCAATCCCTGTAGGTATATAACATCCTACATCTTATTAGCAGCTCAGGAATGTTAGCCAACTTAAAATGATTTATAAGACCATGTAGGACTTTGCCTGTAGCTAATAAGATCAGACTTGTCACAGAAAACCATTATATCTAATAATAAACCTTGCCGCTAAAATTATAATGTCTGAGAGGCAGATGCAGCAGCAAATCTTTCAATTTTACTCTATATAACCCCCAGAAAAGGCCTAGCTAGTAGGGGGTTAAATTGCTCAATATGTTGTGGCTCTGATTAGCAAATATTAATACCATATTGTGCTTCCACACTATGCCTTGTCCCCCTACAGTTTTAATATTGCTGTCTAATAGGTATAAGACAAATGGTTACCCCATAAGGCACATATAACACAAACATTCTGCTCAAATATAACAAATATAAAAAAAAAAAGTACAATAAAGTCTTAAACCTCTGATGACCTTGCACTCAACCAGGTCCCAAAAGCCATAGAAAAAAACTATTAGGGTTGAATTAAGGGCATTACTTTGGGATTATTAGTGGAGATCCACAAATAGGTATTAAAGTCTCCTCTTGTCTAGTTGTTATCATAGGACTTCATCCAACACAACAATATTTCTCCAGTCTGAGACAGGGGCAGGGTGTAATTTGACTTAACATACGGGACGTAGTCTTTGCTGAAAAGTTATTGTAATAGGGTTTATCCGCTTCTACCTCAATATTTTTGCTTGGCTTCCCATATCGTTTCCGTGAAGTCTCCTGGGTCTGTGGGCAATGTGTCATTGGCTATCGCTCCCCGCAAGTCCATGTACTAATTGGGCTGCCTTCTCCGCCACGATCGGCCGCCTTATAGCGAGTACCGGCGCAACCATGTCCGATAGGGAGATCACTTCCAGAGGCTTCTCCATGTTGCGGTGGGTATCAGCTGGGTAATCGGTATAGGAACCGTGTACTCCTTGGTAACGCCTGTCATAAATGTTGGCATTTTTCCTGGATTATAGGAACTGTATTCAGTAGTATTCTCTGAGGCATCTTAGACGCCACTGTCCTCTGTTGTGTCAAATGTAGGTCTCTTATATCGGACTCTGAGTAGGTGGGTATTTTCTCTGGCTCATCTGGGAAAGTCTCACCAGTTACTGATGATTCCTGATATAAGAGAGCCTCCCTAGATCTCGGCTGGTATGTTTTCGTCCGGTCGATCACTACTTTAGCAGAAATATCATGGCAGCGCAAAATTTCGGTCACCTCTTCCTCAATGCGTGAGAGATGTGCACCCAAAAGTTCTCTTATTAAACAGTATAACTGCTCAGCCATATTGAATTCTAGAAGGTAGTTGTGCTGCAGCGCAAAAAACAGTTGGATAGACTGACTAGTCAGAGTAATGGGGGGTAAAGAAAGGTATAGGCCGCTTCAAGGCCTCTGCTGCAAACCTTCTTTATTCAGGTCTGCTTATTCCTATTGATATAACAAGTCATAAAAATCTGTTCCATACGTGATACTTGTCACAAATCTTCTGGAAAAAATAGGGTTTTAAAGGTTTAGGAGAGATAACCAGCAGTTTTATCAGCTCCCACATTCGGACATAGCTTCAACAGCAGCCATCTTGGTCGGTGGTCGGACACGCCTCCCCTCCCCCCGTGATTCTATTTTTTATATCAAGATTGTTTTTAAATTTGTCTTTGGCTATTTTAGCTAGAAGAGCTTTATGGCTCAAATCATGAAATGATGACATGGTATCTAAATCTAAGTTACTATCTCTATCATTCCAGGGTAATAATTTGTTTGGTTCCTAGTTGGATTCTATTATTTCCACTATTACTGGGGGGGGGGGGGGTGTTTTGCCCCAAGGTAAAGTCTAATGGTAAATCTAAAGCTTCTAATCGGTTTCGTTCCTTTCATGAACATAGAGAACAGAAAACCACTCCTTCCCCTAAGGACTCTGGCTCCAATTGGAAGCCATCTTCGAGTTGGAATAAATCCAAGCCTTATAAGAAACCAAAGCCAGCCCCCAAGACTGCATGAAGGTGCGGCCCTAAATCCAGTTCTGCTGGCGGGAGGCAGATTGAAATTATTTCAAGACGTTTGGGCAGGTTCCATTCAGAATCATTGGGTTCTGAATATTGTCTCTCAGGGGTATCGAATGAGAAGATTTTTTTCTCTCATGTTCCAACAAATCCTGTGAAAGCTCAGGCCTTTCAGAAGTGTGTTTCAGATCTAGAGCTTTCAGGGGTAATTGTACCAGTTCCACTTCTGGAACAGGGTCTGGGTTTTTATTCAAATCTTTTCATTGTCCCGAAGAAGTAAAATTCAGACCGGTTCTGGATCTGAATTTTTTTAATCAATTTGTAAGGGTCCTAACTTTCATGATGGTGACTAAGGACTATTCTGCCTTTTGTTCAGCAAGGTCATTACATGTCCTCAATAGACTTACAGGATGCGTATGTTCACATTCCAATTCATCCAGACCACTATCGGTTTCTTCTTCTGAGATTGTCTTTTCTAGACAAGCATTACCAATTTGTTGCTCTTCCATTTGGCCTAGCAACAGCTCCAAGAATCTTTTTGAAGGTTCTCTGTGCCCTTCTATCTGTAATCAGAGAGCAGGGTATTGCAGTGTTTCCTTATTTGGACGATATCTTGGTACTGGCTCAATCTTTTCATTTAGCAGAATCTCACACAAATCTGCTAAATTAGTTTCTTGATTCCTCAGACAAGGGTCACCTTTTTAGGTTTCCAGATAGATTGTGTCCATGACTCTGTCTTTAACAGACAAGAGACAAATAAAATTGGTTTCTGCCTGTCGAAACCTTCAGTCTCGATCATTCCCTTCAGTGGCTATGTGCATGGAAGTTTTAGGTCTCATGACTGCAGCATCGGACGCGATCCCCTTAGCTCGTTTTCATATGAGACCTCTGCAGCTTTGCATGCTGAATCAATGGTGCAGGGATTATACTCGGATATCACAATTGATATACTTAAATCCCAACATTCAACTCTGTCCTGGTGGTTGGACCATAATCAAATTATTCAAGGGGCCTCTTTTGTTCGTTCTTCCTGGACTGTGATTTCAACAGATGCAAGTCTCACGGGTTGGGGAGCTGTCTGGGGGTCTCTAACAGCACATGGAGTTTGGAATCCTCAAGAGGCGAGGTTACCAATCAATATTTTAGAACTCTTCAGCCTCTTCAGGCTTGGCCTTTATTAAAGAGAGAATCATTAATTCATTTCTTTCATGTAATTGGCAAGAGTCCATGAGCTAGTGACGTATGGGATATACAATCCTACCAGGAGGGGCAAAGTTTCCCAGACCTCAAAATGCCTATAAATACACCCCTCACCACACCCACAATTCAGTTTTACAAACTTTGCCTCCTATGGAGGTGGTGAAGTAAGTTTGTGCTAAGATTTCTATGTTATGCGCTTCTCAGCATTGTTGAAGCCCGATTCCTCTCAGAGTACATCGAATGTCAGAGGGACGTGAAGGGAGTATCTCTTATTGAATACGATTATTTCCCTAACGGGGGTCTATTTCATAGGTTCTCTGTTATCGGTCGTAGAGATTCATCTCCTACCTACCTTTTCAGATCGACGATATACTCTCAATTTACCATTACCTCTACTGATAACTGTTTCGGTACTGGTTTGGCTATCTGCTATATGTGGATGGGTGTATTGGTAAGTATGTTTTTGATTACTTAAGGCACCCCAGCTATGGTTTGGCACTTTATGCATTTATATAATGTTCTAAATATATGTATTGTACTTCTATTTGTCATGAGTCAGGCTCATGTATTTTCTTCTGCAGACTGTTAGTTTCATATTTGGGGAAAATAAACATTTTTAAGAAATTTTTTTCTTACCTGGGGTTTAGTCTTTTTTTCAATTGACTACTTCTTGCAAATTGTGGGCGGTATTAGGCCCGCGGGTGCGCCAAATGCTAGACTTTGAGTCATTCTTGGCGTGAGAATTTTTTTGGCACGAAAGATACGTCCGACGCAACTTCGTCATTTCCGGCGTCATAGTTAATGCCGAAGCCTTGCACACGGTTGCGTCGGTGACGCGAGTGTGTAATTTCCGGTTATTATTGGCGCCAAAAAAGTTTTCAGTTACGTTGTGCGTCATACTTGGCGCCAAACTTTTTCATTATTTTAATACCCCATTGATGTTTGCCTCTTGCCTTTTTCTCTATCAGAGGCCTATGCTATTTGCATTTTTTTCCCATTCCTGAAACTGTCATATAAGGAAATTGATAATTTTGCTTTATATGTTGTTTTTTCTTTTACATTTTGCAAGATGTCTCAATCTGATCCTGCCTCAGAAGTATCTGCTGGAACTTTGCTGCCTGACATCGGTTCTACCAAAGCTAAGTGCATTTGTTGTAAGATTGTGGAAATTTATTTCTCTGAATGTCATTTGTAATAGTTGTCATGATAAACTTTTCCATACAGATAGTGTGTCCATCAGTAATAGTACATTATCAGTTGCAGTTCCTTCAACTTCTAATGTACATGATATACCTATGAATTTTAAAGAATTTGTTTCTGATTCTATCCAGAAGGCTTTGTCTGCATTTCCACCTTCTAATAAACGTAAAAGGTCTTTTAAAACTTCTCATTCAGTTGATGAAATTTCAAATGACCAACAACATAATAATTTATCCTCCTCTGATGAGGATCTATCTGATACAGACATTGTCCTCAGACATTGACACTGACAAATCTACTTATTTATTTAAAATAGAGTATATGCGTTCTTTATTAAAAGAAGTGTTAATAACTTTGGATATTGAGGTAACCAGTCCTCTTGACATTAAAGGGACACTGAACCCAAAAATTTTTTTGTGTGATTCAGATAGAGCATGAATTTTTAAGCAACTTTCTAATTTACTCCTATTACCAAATTTTCTTTCTTCTCTTGGTATCTTTATTTGAAATGCAAGAATCTAAGTTTAGATGCCGGCCCATTTTGGTGAACAACCTGGGTTGTCCTTGCTGATTTGTAGAAAAAATCCATCCACCAATCAAAAAGTGCTGTCCAGAGTTCTTAACCCAAAAAAGCTTAGATGGCTTTTATTTCAAATAAAGATAGCAAGAGAACGAAGAAAAATTGATAATAGGAGTAAATTAGAAAGTTGCTTAAAATTGCATGTTCTATCTGAATCACAAAATAAAAAAATTGGGTTCAGTGTCCCTTTAAGTCTAATAAACATTTAAATGCTATTTTTAAACCTCCTGTGGTTTATCCAGACGTTTTTCCTATTCCTGAGGCTATTTCTGATATGATTTCCAAGGAATGGTATAAGCCAGGTACTTCTTTTATTCCTTCTTCAAGGTTTAAAAAATTGTATCCTTTACCAGCAAATTCTATAGAGTTTTGTGAAAAAATCCCCAAAGTTGATGGGGCTATTTCTACTCTTGCTAAACGCACCACTATTCCTATGGAAGATAGTACTTCCTTTAAGGATCCTTTAAATAGGAAGCTTGAATCTTATCTAAGGAAAGCCTATTTATATTCAGGTCATCTTCTCAGACCTGCAATTTCTTTGGCTGATGTTGCGGCTGCATCAACTTTCTGGTTGGAGAATTTAGCGCAACAAGAATTGGATTCTGACATATCTAGCATTATTCGCTTACTGCATTATGCTATAATCATTTTAATTGTGATGCCATTTTTGATGATATCAAAATTTATGTTAGATCCATGTCTTTAGCTATTTTAGCTAGAAGAGCTTTGTGGCTTAAATCTTGGAATGCTGATATGACCTCTAAATCTAGATTACTATCTCTTTCTTTCCAAGGTAATAATTTTTATTTCGTGTAATTAGCAAGAGTCCATGAGCTAGTGACGTATGGGATATACATTCCTACCAGGAGGGGCAAAGTTTCCCAAACCTCAAAATGCCTATAAATACACCCCTCACCACACCCACAATTCAGTTTTACAAACTTTGCCTCCCGTGGAGGTGGTGAAGTAAGTTTGTGCTAGATTCTACGTTGATATGCGCTTCGCAGCAGGCTGGAGCCCGGTTTTCCTCTCAGTGTGCAGTGAATGTCAGAGGGATGTGAAGAGAGAATTGCCTATTTGAATACCATGGTCTCCTTCTACGGGAACTATTTCATAGGTTCTCTGTTATCGGTCGTAGAGATTTCTTCTCCTACCTCCCTTTTCAGATCGACGATATACTCTTATATACCATTACCTCTACTGATTTTCGTTTCAGTACTGGTTTGGCTATCTACTATATGTAGATGAGTGTCTTGGGGTAAGTAAATCTTATTTTATTTGACACTCTAAAGCTATGGTTGGGCACTTTATTTTTAAAGTTCTAAATATGTGTTTAAACTTATATTTGCCATGATTCAGGGTAATCAGTATTCCTTATTTCAGACAGTCAGTTTCATTATTGGGATAATGCATATGAAGGATTATTTTTTCTTACCTTAAAATTGACTTTTTTCCCTGTTGGCTGTTAGGCTCGCGGGGGCTGAAAATGCTTCAATTTATTGCGTCATTTTTGGCGCTGACTTTTTTGGCGCAAAAATGGTCATTTCCGGCGCCCTAATTGACGCTGGAAGTTGTTCGTGGTTGCGTCATTTTTTTGACTTTTTTGTGTTCAGACGGTTTTTTTGCGCCAAAAATGTGGGCGTCATTTTTGTCGGCGTCACCGGATGTGGCGTCATACTTGGCGCCAAAAAATATAGGCGTTGTACTTAGCGCCAATAATGTGGGCGTCATTTTTGGTGCCAAAAAATGTGGGCGTCATTCTTGTCTCCACCTTTTGTTCACATTATTTCAGTCTCATTTTTCATTGCTTCTGGTTGCTAGAGGCTTGTTCATTGGCATTTTTTCCCATTCCTGAAACTGTCATTTAAGGAATTTGATAATTTTGCTTTATATGTTTTTTTTTCTATTACATATTGCAAGATGTCTCAACTTGACCCTGGATCAGAATCTACTTCTGGAAAGACGCTGCCTGATGCTGGTTCTTCCAAAGTTAAGTGCATTTGTTGTAAACTTGTGGTAACTGTTCCTCCGGCTGTAGTTTGTGATGAATGTCATGATAAGCTTGCTAATGTAGATAGTATTTCCATTAGTAATAATCCATTACCTGTTGTTGTTCCTTCAACATCTAATGCTCAGGATGTTCCTGTTAATGTAAAAGAATTTGTTTCTAAATCTATTAGGAAGGCTCTGTCTGTTATTCCTCCTTCCAGTAAACGTAAAAGGTCTTTTAAAACTTCTCATATTTCAGATGAATTTTTAAGTGACCGTCATCATTCTGACTTGTCTGTTTCTGATGAGGATCTATCTGGTTCAGAAAATTCTATCTCAGATATTGACACTGATAAATCTTCATATTTATTTAAGATGGAATTTATTTGTTCTTTACTTAAAGAAGTGTTAATCGCATTAGAGATGGAGGAGTCTAGTTCTCTTGATACTAAATCTACTAAGCGTTTAAATTCGGTTTTCAAACCTCATATAGTTATTCCAGAAGTTTTTCCTGTCCCTGATGCTATTTCTGAAGTAATTTCTAGGGAATGGAATAATCTGGGTACTTAATTTACTCCTTAAAGGTTTAAGAAACTGTACCCTGTGCCATCTGATAGATTAGAGTTTTGGGACAAAATCCCTAAGGTTGATGGGGCTATCTCTACTCTTGCTAAACGTACTACTATTCCTACGGCAGATAGTACTTCATTTAAGGATCCTTTAGATAGGAAACTTGAATCCTTTCTAAGGAGAGCTTATTTATGTTCAGGTAATCTTCTTAGACCTGCTATTTCTTTGGCTGATGTTGCTGCTGCCTCCACTTTCTGGTTGGAGGCTTTAGCACAACAAGTGTCAGACCATAATACTCATAGCATTGTTAAACTTCTTCAACATGCTAATAACTTTATTTGTGATGCCATCTTTGATATCATTAGAATTGATGTCAGGTATATGTCTTTAGCTATTTTAGCTAGAAGAGCTTTATGGCTTAAAACTTGGAATGCAGATATGACTTCTAAGTCAACTTTGCTTTCTCTTTCTTTCCAAGGTAATAAATTGTTTGGTTCCCAGTTGGATTCTATTATTTCAACTGTTTCTGGGGGGAAAGGAACCTTTTTGCCTCAGGACAAAAAAATCTAAAGGTAAATACAAGGCTGCTAATCGTTTTCGTTCCTTTCGTCAAAATAAGGAACAAAAGCCTGACCCTTCCCCTAAGGGAACGGTTTCCGTTTGGAAGCCTTCTCCAGTCTGGAATAAATCCAAGCCTTTTAGAAAGTCAAAGCCAGCTCCCAAATCCGCATGAAGGTGCGGCCTTCATTCCAGCACAGCTGGTAGGGGGCAGGTTACGATTTTTCAAAGATATTTGGATCAATTCGATTCAGTCTTTGGATTCAGAACATTGTTTCACAAGGGTACAGAATAGGTTTCAAGGTAAGGCCGCCTGCGAGAAGATTTTTTCTCTCTCGCATTCCAATAAACCCAGTGAAGGCTCAGGCGTTTCTGAAATGTGTTTCAGATCTAGAGTTGGCTGGGGTAATTGTGCCAGTTCCAGTTCTGGAACGGGGTCTGGGGTTTTACTCAAATCTATTCATTGTACCAAAGAAGGAGAATTCCTTCAGACCAGTTCTGGATCTAAAAATATTGAATCGTTATGTAAGGATACCAACATTCAAAATGGTGACTATAAGGACTATTCTGCCTTTTGTTCAGCAAGGGCATTATATGTCCACAATAGATTTACAGGATGCATACCTTCATATTCCAATTCATCCAGCTCATCAGTTTCTGAGATTCTCTTTTCTAGACAAGCATTACCAGTTTGTGGCCCTTCCGTTTGGCCTAGCAACAGCTTCAAGGATCTTTTCAAAGGTTCTCGGTGCCCTTCTCTCTGTAATCAGAGAACAGGGTATTGCGATATTTCCTTATTTAGACGATATCTTGGTACTTGCTCAGTCTTCACATTCTGCAGAATCTCATACAAATCACCTTGTGTTGTTTCTTCAAAGACATGGTTGGAGGATCCATTTACCAAAGAGTTCCTTGATTCCTCAGACAAAGGTAACCTTTTTGGGTTTTCAAATAGATTCAGTGTCCATGACCTTGTCTCTAACAGAAAAGAGAAGTCTGAAATTGGTTGCAGCCTGTCGAAACCTTCAGTCTCAATCATTCCCTTCGGTAGCTTTGTGCATGGAAATTCTAGGTCTTATGACTGCTGCATCGGACGCGATCCCTTTTGCTCGTTTTCACATGCGACCTCTTCAGCTTTGTATGCTGAACCAGTGGTGCAGGGATTATACAAAGATATCACAATTAATTTCCTTAAATCCCAATGTACAACATTCTCTGACGTGGTGGATAGATCACCATCGTTTAGTTCAAGGGGCTTCTTTTGTTCGTCCAACCTGGACTGTGATCTCAACAGATGCGAGTCTGACAGGTTGGGGAGCTGTATGGGGATCTCTGACAGCGCAGGGGGTTTGGGAATCTCAGGAGGTGAGATTACCAATCAACATTTTGGAACTCTGTGCGATTTTCAGAGCTCTTCAGTTCTGGCCTCTTCTGAAGAGAGAATCGTTTATTTGTTTTCAGACAATGTCACAACCGTGGCATATGTCAATCATCAAGGTGGGACTCACAGTCCTCAGGCTATGAAAGAAGTATCTCTGATACTTGTATGGGCGGAATCCAGCTCCTGTCTAATCTCTGCGGTTCACATCCCAGGTGTAGACAATTGGGAAGCGGATTATCTCAGTCGCCAGACGATACATCCAGGCGAATGGTCTCTTCACCCAGAGGTATTTCTTTAGATTGTTCAAATTTGGGGACTTCCAGAAATAGATCTGATGGCCTCTCATCTAAACAAGAAACTTCCCTGGTATCTGTCCAGATCCAGCGATCCTCAGGCGGAGGCAGTGGACGCGTTGTCGCTTCCTTGGAATTATCATCCTGCCTATATCTTTCCGCCTCTAGTTCTTCTTCCAAGAGTGATTTCCAAAATTCTAATGGAACGTTTGTTTGTACTGCTGGTGGCTCCAGCATGGCCTCACAGGTTTTGGTATGCGGATCTCATTCGGATGGCCAGTTGCCAACCTTGGTCTCTTCCGTTAAGACCAGACCTTCTATCTCAAGGCCCATTTTTCCATCGGGATCTCAAATCATTAAATTTGAAGGTATGGAAATTGAACGCTTGATTCTTAGTCATAGAGGTTTCTCTGACTCAGTAATTAATACTATGTTACAGGCTCGTAAATCTGTGTCTAGGAAGATTTATTATCGAGTTTGGAAGACTTACATTTCTTGGTGTTCTTCTCATAAATTCTGCTGGCATTCTTTTAGAATTCCTAGAATTTTGCAGTTTCTTCAGGATGGTTTGGATAAAGGTTTGTCTGCAAGTTCCTTGAAAGGACAAATCTCTGCTCTTTCTGTTCTTTTTCACAGAAAAATTGCTATACTTCCTGATATTCATTGTTTTGTACAGGCTTTGGTTCGTATCAAACCTGTCATTAAATCAATCTCTCCTCCTTGGAGTCTTAATTTGGTTCTGAGGGCTTTACAAGCTCCTCCATTTGAACCTATGCATTCTCTGGATATTAAATTACTTTCATGGAAAGTTTTGTTCCTTTTGGCCATCTCTTCTGCTAGAAGAGTTTCTGAGTTATCTGCTCTTGTGAATCTCCTTTTCTGATTTTTCATCAGGATAAGGCGGTGTTGCGGACTTCTTTTCAATTTTTACCTAAGGTTGTGAATTCTAACAACATTAGTAGAGAAATTGTTGTCCCTTCATTGTGTCCGAATCCTAAGAATTCTTTGGAGAAATCTTTACATTCTTTGGATGTAGTAAGAGCTTTAAAATATTATGTTGAAGCTACTAAAGATTTTAGGAAGACTTCCAGTCTTTTTGTTATCTTTTCTGGTTCCAGGAAAGGTCAGAAGGCCTCCGCCATTTCTTTGGCGTCTTGGTTGAAGTCTTTGATTCATCATGCTTATGTGGAGTCGGGTAAATCCCCGCCTCAAAGGATTACGGCTCATTCTACTAGGTCAGTTTCTACTTCCTGGGCGTTTAGGAATGAAGCTTCTGTTGATCAGATTTGCAAAGCAGCAACTTGGTCTTCTTTGCATACTTTTACTAAATTCTACCATTTTGATGTCTTTTCTTCTTCTGAAGCAGTTTTTGGTAGAAAAGTACTTCAGGCAGCTGTTTCAGTTTGATTCTTCTGCTTATATTTTCAGTTTTTTTCATTATTAAGATTAAAACTTTTGTTTTGGGTTGTGGATTATTTTTCAGCGGAATTGGCTGTCTTTATTTTATCCCTCCCTCTCTAGTGACTCTTGCGTGGAAGTTCCACATCTTGGGTATTTATTATCCCATACGTCACTAGCTCATGGACTCTTGCTAATTACATGAAAGAAAACATAATTTATGTAAGAACTTACCTGATGAATTCATTTCTTTCATATTAGCAAGAGTCCATGAGGCCCACCCTTTTTGTGGTGGTTATGATTTTTTTGTATAAAGCACAATTATTTCAATTCCTTATTTTTTGATGCTTTTGCTCCTTTCTTATCACCCCACTTCTTGGCTATTCGTTAAACTGAATTGTGGGTGTGGTGAGGGGTGTATTTATAGGCATTTTGAGGTTTGGGAAACTTTGCCCCTCCTGGTAGGAATGTATATCCCATACGTCACTAGCTCATGGACTCTTGCTAATATGAAAGAAATGAATTTATCAGGTAAGTTCTTACATAAATTATTTTATTTGGTTCTCAGTTGGATTCTATTATTTCAACTGTCACTGGGGAAGGGAGTTTTTCTGCCTCGGGATTAAAAACCTAAGGATAAATCTAAGGCTTCTAACCATTTTCGTTCCTTTCATCAGAATAAGGAACAAAAACTCAATCTTACCCCCAAGGAGTCTGCTTCCAATTGGAAGCCTTCCTCAAGTTGGAATAAATCCAAGACATTTAGGAAACCAAAGTCAGCCCCTTAGTCCGCATGAAGGTGCGGCCCTCATTCCAGCTCAGCTGGTAGGGGGCAGATTAAGTTTTTTCAAGGATATATGGATAAATTCTGCCCAAAATCAATGGATTCAGAGCATTGTCTCTCAAGGGTATCGAATAGGATTCAGAGTAAGACCTCCTGTGAGAAGATGTTTTTTCTCACGTATCCCAGCAAATCCAGTAAAAGCTCAGGCTTTCCTGAAGTGTGTTTCAGACCTGGAGTCTTCAGGGGTAATCATGCCAGTTCCTTTTCAGGAGCAGGGTTTGGGGTTTTATTCAAATCTATTCATTGTCCCAAAGAAGGAAAATTTATTCAGACCAGTTCTGGATCTGAAATTTTTGAATCGTTATGTAAGAGTACCAACTTTCAAGATGGTGACTATAAGGACTATTCTGCCTTTCGTTCAGCTAGGACATTATATGTCCACAATAGACTTGCAGGATGCATACCTTCATATTCCGATTCATGCAGAACATTATCAGTTCCTCAGATTCTCTTTTCTAGACAAGCGTTACCAATTTGTTGCTCTTCCATTTGGCCTAGCAACAGCTCCAAGAATCTTTTCAAAGGTTCTAGGTGCCCTACTCTCTGTAATCAGAGAACAGGGTATTGTGGTGTTTCCTTATTTGGACGATATCTTGGTACTAGCTCAGTCTTTACATTCTGGAGAATCTCACACAAATCAACTTGTGTTATTTCTTCGGAAACATGGTTGGAGGATCAATTTACCAAAAAGTTTCTTGATTCCTCAGACAAGGGTCACCTTTTTAAGCTTCCAGATAGATTGTGTCCATGACTGTCTCTAACAGACAAGAGACGTTTAAAATTGGTTGCAGCCTGCCGGCACCTTCAGTCTCAGTCATTCCCTTCAGTGGCTATGTGTATGGAAGTTTTAGGTCTCATGACTGCAGCATCGGATGCAATCCCCTTTGCTCGTTTTCACATGAGACCTCTACAGCTTTGTATGCTGAACCAATGGTGCAGGGATTATACAAATATATCACAATTAATATCCTTAAATCCCAATGTTTGACACTCTCTGACGTGGTGGATAGATCACCATCGTTTAGTTCAAGGGGCTTCTTTTGTTTGGCCAACCTGGACTGTGATCACAACAGATGCGAGTCTTTCAGGTTGGGGAGCTGTTTGGGGATCTCTGACAGCACAAGGGGTTTGGAAATCTCAAGAGGCGAGATTACCAATAAATATTTTAGTACTCTGTGCAATTCTCAGAGCTCTTCAGTTTTGGCCTCTGTTAAAGAGAGAACCGTTCATTTGTTTTCAGACAGACAATATCACATCAGTGGCATATGTCAATCATCCGGGTGGGACTCTCAGTCCCCAAGCTATGAAAGAAGTATCTCGGATACTTGCTTGGGCGGAATCCAGCTTCTGTCTAATCTCTGCGGTGCATATCCCAGGTGTAGACAATTGGGAGGTGGATTATCTCAGTCGTCAGACTTTACATCCAGAGGAGTTGTCTCTCCATCCAGATGTGTTTTCTCAGATTGTTCAGATGTGGGGTCTTCCAGAGAGAGATCTCATGGCCTCTCATCTAAACAAGAAACTTTCCAGATACCTGTCCAGGTATGTTCAGGCGGAAGCAGTGGATGCGCTGACACTTCCTTGGTGTTATCATCCTGCTTACATTTTCCCGCCTCTAGTTCTTCTTCCAAAGGTGATCTCCAAAATGATCATGGAATTATCGTTTGTGTTGCTGGTGCTCCAGCATGGCCACACAAGTTTTGGTATGCGGATCTGGTTCGGATGTCCAGTTGCCAACCTTGGCCACTTCCGTTACGGCTGGACCTACTGTCTCAAGGTCCGTTTTTCCATCAGGATCTCAAATCGTTAAATTTGAAGGTATGGAAATTGAATGCTTAGTACCAAGTCATAGAGGTTTCTCTGACTCAGTGATTTAATACTATGTTACAAGCTCGTAAATCTGTCCCTAAAAAGATTTATTATAGAGTTTGGAAGACTTGCATTTCATGGTGCTCTTCTCATAAATTCTCTTGGCATTCTTTTAGAATTCCTAGAATTTTACAGTTTCTTCAGGATGATTTGGATAAGGGTTTGTCTGAAATTGCCTTGAAGGGACAAATCTCTGCTCTTTCTGTTTTATTTCACAGAAAGATTGCTATACTTCCTGATTTTCACTGCTTTGTACAGGCTTTAGTTCGTATTAAGCCTGTCATTAAGTCAATTTCTCCTCCTTGGAGTCTTAATTTGGTTTTTGAAGGCTTTACAGGCTCCTCCATTTGAGCCTATGTATTCTTTGGACATTAAACTACTTTCTTGGAAAGTGTTGTTCCTTTTGGTTATCTCTTCTGCTAGAAAAGTTTCTGAGCTATCTGCTCTTTCTTGTGAGTCTCCTTTTCTGATTTTTCATCAGGATAAGGCAGTTTTGCAGACTTCTTTTCAATTTTTACCTAAGGTTGTGAATTCTAACATTAGTAGAGAAATTGTTGTCCCTTCCTTGTGTCCTAATCCTAAGAATTCTTTGGAAAGATCCTTACATTCTTTGGATGTTGTAAGCGCTTTGAAATATTATGTGGAAGCTACTAAAGATTTTAGGAAGACTTCCAGTCTGTCTGTTTTATTTTCTGGTCCTAGGAAAGGTCAGAAGGTGTCTGCTATTTCCTTGGCTTCTTGGTTAAAACTTTTGATTCATCAAGCTTATTTGGAGTCGGGTCAGGCCTCGCCTCAGAGAATTACAGCTTATTCTACTAAATCAGTCTCCACTTTGTGGGCCTTTAAGAATGAAGCTTCAGTTGATCAGATTTGCAAAACGGCAACTTGGTCCTCTTTGCATACATTTACTAAATTCTACCGTTTTTATGTATTTGCTTCTTTAGAAGCAGTTTTTGGTAGAAAAGTTCTTCAGGTAGCTGTTTCAGTTTGATTCTTCTGCTTTTGATTTATTTTTTTTTCTTTCATTTATGAGAATAAACTTATTTTTTTGGGTTGTGGATTAATTTTGTTTCAGCGGAAAATGGCTGTTTTTATTGTTATCCCTCCCTCTCGAGTGACTCTTGCGTGGAGTTCCACATCTTGGGTATTGATATCCCATACGTCACTAGCTCATGGACTCTTGCCAATTACATGAAAGAAAACATAATTTATGTAAGAACTTACCTGATAAATTCATTTTTCATATCGGCAAGAGTCCATGAGGCCCACCCTTTTTATGGTGGTTATGGTTTTTTGTATAAAGCACAATTATTTCCAAATTTCTTTTGTTGATGCTTTCTACTCCTTTATCACCCACTGCTTGGCTATTCGTTAAACTGAATTGTGGGTGTGGTGAGGGGTGTATTTATAGGCATTTTGAAGTTTGGGAAACTTTGCCCCTCCTGGTAGGATTGTATATCCCATAGGTCACTAGCTCATGGACTCTTGCCAATATCAAAGAAATGAATATATCAGGTAAGTTCTTACATAAATTATGTTTTTATTGTAAGGGACTTTTCATTCTATTTCATTCTCTTGGTATTTGTTGAAAAGCATAACTAGATAGGCAATGCTGTAGGGGGATCTAGCTGTTGATTGAAGGCTGTATTCACATTCTTCTTGTCTCATTCAACAGATTTGTTCAGCTATGTTCTAGCAGTGCACTGTTGCTCTGAATTGGTCTTAATGTTTAGCCCCTTTGCAGAAGTTAAAGGACCAGTTAACAGATTTGCATAATCAATAAATGCAAGATAACATGACCATGCAATAGCACTTAGTCTGAACTTAAAAAGAATAGTTTTCTCCAACATTGGTGTGTCCGGTCCACGGCGTCATCCATTACTTGTGGGATATTCTCCTCCCCTACAGGGAAAGGCAAGGAGAGCACACAGCAAGAGCTGTCCATATAGCTCCCCCTCTGGCTCCACCCCCCAGTCATTCTCCTTGCCGCTCTGAACAAGTAGCATCTCCACGGGGATGGTGAGGAGTTTGTGGTGTTAGTTGTAGTTTTTTATTTCTTCTATCAAGAGTTTATTTTAAAATAGTGCTGGTATGTACTATTTACTCTGAAACAGAAAGAGATGAAGAGTTCTGTTTAAAAGAGGAGTATGATTTTAGCAGCAGTAACTAAAATCGATTGCTGTTCCCACACAGGACTGTTGAGATGAGAGAACTTCAGTTGGGGGGAACAGTTTGCAGACTTTTCTGCTCAAGGTATGACTAGCCATTTTCTAACAAGACTGTGTAATGCTGGAAGGCTGTCATTTTTCCCTCATGGGGATCGGTAAGCCATTTTCTTAGACTTAGAAAGAATAAAGGGCTTATTATGAGCTATTAACTGGTGGACACTCTTAAGGGCTAAATCGATTGTTTATTTAAGTTATATTTGGAAAGTTTGAATTAATTTTCACACTTATTGTTTGGGGAACGTTTTTTATCGCCAGGCACTAGTTAAGACACCTTCCCAGTCAGGAAGGGCCTTTCACTGTATTAGGCAGAGCCTCATTTTCGCGCCATTTTTGCACAGTTTCTTTTAAGTACAGTGCATGCAGATGCATGTGAGAGGGTCTGGTGTCCACTGAAAAAGTTCCTAGAAGGCTTGAAATACCCCCCTGGGATAGTTGAAGTCACAACAAAGGCTGTGGCTGGGACTGTAGTGGGGTTAAAACGGCTCCGGTTTCCACATTTTAAGGGTTAACAACTTGAAAATTGGGGTGCAATACTTTGAATGCATTAAGACACTGTGGTGAAAATTTGGTAAAGATTGGATAATTCCTTCATAGTTTTTCACATATTCAGTAATAAAGTGTGCCCTGTTTAACATTTAAAGAGACAGTAACGGTTTTGTTTTAAAACGGTTTTTGTGCTTTATTAACCAGTTTAAGCCTGTTTAACATGTCTGTACCTTCTGATAGATCATGTTCTGTATGTATGGAAGCCAATGTGGTTCCCCCTTCAAATATATGTGATAATTGTGCCATAGCGTCCAAACACAGTAAGGACAGTATTGTCACAAATAGTAAGGTTGCCCAGGATGATTCCTCAGATGAAGGAAGTAGAGAGAGTTCTACATCTTCTCCTTCTGTGTCTATACCAGTTATGCCCGCGCAGGCGACCCCTAGTACTTCTAGCGCGCCAATGCTTGTTACTATGCAACAATTGACGGCAGTAATGGATAACTCCATAGCTAATATTTTATCCAAAATGCCAGCATTTCAGAGAAAGCGCGATTGCTCTGTTTTAAACACTGTAGAGCAGGAGGGCGCTGATGATAATTTTTCTGTCATACCCTCACACCAGTCTGAAGTGGCAGTGAGGGAGGGTTTCTCAGATGGAGAAATTTCTGATACAGGAAGAATTTCTCAGCAGGCAGAACCTGATGTTGTGACATTTAAATTTACATCAGAGCATCTCCGCGCATTACTTAAGGAGGTGCTATCTACTCTGGATGATTGTGACAATCTGGTCATCCCAGAAAACTTGTGCAAGATGGACAAGTTCCTAGAGGTCCCGGTGCACCCTGATGCCTTTCCGATACCTAAACGGGTGGCGGACATAGTGAATAAGGAGTGGGAGAAGTCAGGCATACCTTTTGTCCCTCCTCCTATATTTAAGAAATTGTTCCCTATGGTCGACCCCAGGAAGGACATATGGCAAACAGTCCCTAAGGTCGAGGGGGCGGTTTCTACACTAGCCAAACGCACGACCATTCCCATTGAGGACAATTGTGCTTTCAAAGATCCTATGGATAAAAAATTGGAGGGTTTGCTTAAAAAGATTTTTGTACAGCAAGGTTACCTCCTTCAACCTATTTCGTGCATTATTCCTGTCACTACAGCGGCGTGGTTCTGGTTCGAGGAACTGGAAAAGTCGCTCAGTAGGGAGACTCCGTATGAGGAAGTCATGGACAGAATTCACGCACTTAAGTTAGCTAATTCCTTTATTTTAGACGCCGCTTTGCAGTTGGCGAGATTAGCGGCGAAAAATTCAGGGTTTGCAATTGTGGCGCGCAGAGCGCTCTGGCTAAAGTCTTGGTCGGCGGATTTATCTTCCAAGACAAAATTGCTTAATATCCCTTTCAAAGGTAAGACCCTTTTTGGGCCAGAATTGAAAGAAATTATTTCAGACATCACTGGGGGAAAGGGCCATGCCCTCCCACAGGATAGGCCTTTCAAGGCTAAGAATAAGTCCAATTTTCGTTCCTTTCGCAATTTCAGGAACGGACCGGCTTCTAACTCGGCAGCCTCTAGACAAGAGGGTAACGCTTCCCAGACTAAACCAGCTTGGAAACCAATGCAAGGCTGGAATAAGGGTAAACAGGCCAAGAAGCCTGCTGCTGCTACCGCTACCAAGACAGCATGAAGGGGTAGCCCCCGATCCGGGACCGGATCTAGTAGGGGACAGATTCTCTCTCTTTGCTCAGGCTTGGGCAAGAGATGTTCAGGATCCCTGGACACTAGAAATAGTCTCTCAGGGTTATCTTCTAGAATTCAAGGAACTACCCCCAAGGGGAAGGTTCCACATTTATCACTTATCTTCAAACCAAATAAGTAGACAGGCATTCTTACATTGTGTAGAAGACCTGTTAAAGATGGGAGTGATACACCCAGTTCCAACTGTGGAACAAGGTCAGGGGTTTTTACTCAAATCTGTTTGTAGTTCCCAAAGAAGAGGGAACTTTCAGACTAATTCTGGATTTAAAAATTCTAAACAAATTTCTCAGAGTTCCATCGTTCAAAATGGAAACCATTCGAACAATTTTACCTACAATCCAGGAGGGTCAATATATGACTACCGTGGATTTAAAGGATGCGTATCTACATATTCCTATCCACAAAGATCATCATCAGTTCCTAAGGTTCGCCTTTCTGGACAAACATTATCAGTTCGTGGCTCTCCCATTCGGACTAGCCACTGCTCCCAGAATTTTCACAAAGGTGCTCGGGTCCCTTCTAGCGGTTCTAAGACCAAGGGGCATTGCAGAGGCACCTTATCTGGACGACATTCTAATTCAAGCGTCGTCTCTTTCCAAGGCAAAGGCTCATACAGACATTGTTCTAGCCTTTCTCAGATCTCACGGGTGGAAGGTGAACGTAGAAAAGAGTTCCCTGTCTCCGTCGACAAGAGTTCCCTTTTTGGGAACAGTAATAGATTCTTTTGAAATAAAGATCTTCCTGACAGAAGTCAGAAAGTCAAAGCTTCTAAACGCTTGTCAAGTTCTTCTCTCTATTCTGCAGCCTTCCATAGCTCAGTGCATGGAAGTAGTAGGGTTGATGGTTGCAGCAATGGACATAGTTCCTTTTGCTCGAATTCATCTAAGACCATTACAACTGTGCATGCTCCAGTAGACAGGATCACCTGTCTCAGGGAATGAGTTTCTGCAGACCAAAGTGGGTCATTGTCACGACCGACGCCAGTCTATCAGGCTTGGGCGCGGTCTGGGATTCCCTGAAAACTCAGGGTTTATGGTCTCGGGAAGAGTCTCTTCTCCCGATCAACATCCTGGAACTGAGAGCGATATTCAATGCTCTCCGGGCTTGGCCTCATCTAGTGAAGGCCGGATACATAAGATTCCAGTCATATAACATGACGACTGTAGCTTACATCAACCATCAGGGAGGAACAAGGAGTTCCTTGGCGATGAGAGAGGTATCCAAGATCATCAAATGGGCGGAGGATCACTCCTGCCACCTATCTGCAATCCACATCCCAGGAGTAGACAACTGGGAGGCGGATTATCTGAGTCGTCAGATTTTCTATCCGGGGGAGTGGGAACTCCACCCGGAGGTGTTTGCCCAGTTGACTCAATTATGGGGCATTCCAGACATGGATCTGATGACGTCTCGTCAGAACTTCAAGGTTCCTTGCTACGGGTCCAGATCCAGGGATCCGAAGGCCACTCTAATGGATGCATTAGTGGCGCCTTGGTCGTTCAACCTAGCTTATGCGTTTCCACCGTTCCCTCTCCTTCCCAGGCTTGTAGCCAGGATCAAACAGGAGAAGGCCTCAGTGATTCTGATAGCTCCTGCGTGGCCGCGCAGGACTTGGTATGCAGACCTGGTGAATATGTCATCGGCTCCACCATGGAAGCTACCTTTGAGACAGGATCTTCTAGTACAAGGTCCATTCGAACATCCAAATCTAATTTCTCTGCAGCTGACTGCTTGGAAATTGAACGTTTGATTTTATCCAAGCGTGGGTTTTCAGATTCAGTGATAGATACTCTGGTCCAAGCCAGAAAACCTGTGTCTAGAAAGATTTACCATAAAATATGGAAAAGATATATCTGTTGGTGTGAATCCAAGGGATTCTCCTGGAGTAAGATTAAAATTCCTAAGATCCTCTCCTTTCTCCAAGAAGGTTTGGATAAGGAATTGTCAGCGAGTTCTCTAAAAGGACAGATTTCTGCTTTATCTGTCTTGTTATACAAACGACTGGCAGCTGTGCCAGAGGTACAAGCTTTTGTACAGGCTTTGGTCAGAATCAAACCTGTTTACAGACCCTTGACTCCTCCTTGGAGTCTAAATTTAGTTCTTTCAGTTCTTCAGGGGGTTCCGTTTGAACCCTTACATTCCATAGATATCAAGTTGCTATCTTGGAAAGTTCTGTTTTTGGTTGCTATTTCTTCTGCTCGAAGAGTTTCTGAATGATCTGCTTTGCAGTGTGATCCACCCTATCTGGTGTTCCATTCAGATAAGGTTATTTTGCGTACCAAGCCTGGTTTTCTTCCAAAAGTTGTTTCCAACAAGAATATTAACCAGGAAATAGTTGTTCCTTCTCTGTGCCCGAATCCAGTTTCAAAGAAGGAACGTTTGTTACACAATTTAGATGTAGTCCGTGCTTTAAAGTTCTATTTAGAAGCAACAAAGAATTTTAGACAAACCTCATCCTTGTCGTTTACTCTGGTAAGAGGAGAGGACAAAAAGCTATTGCTACCTCTTTCTTTCTGGCTGAAAAGCATTATCCGATTGGCTTATGAGACTGCCGGACGGCAGCCTCCTGAACGAATCACAGCTCACTCCACTAGGGCTGTGGCTTCCACATGGGCCTTCAAGAACGAGGCTTCTGTTAATCAGATATGTAAGGCAGCGACTAGGTCTTCTCTGCACACTTTTGCCAAATTTTACAAATTTGATATTTTTGCTTCTTCAGAGGCTGTTTTTGGGAGAAAGGTTTTGCAAGCCGTGGTGCCTTCTGTTTAGGTAACCTGATTTGCTCCCTCCCTTCATCCGTGTCCTAAAGCTTTGGTATTGGTTCCCACAAGTAATGGATGACGCCGTGGACCAGACACACCAATGTTGGAGAAAACAGAATTTATGCTTACCTGATAAATTCCTTTCTCCTACGGTGTGTCCGGTCCACGGCCCGCCCTGGTTTTTTAATCGGGTTTGAAAAATTTTTCTTTTTCTTTATACACTACAGTCACCACGGCACCCTATAGTTTCTCCTTTTTCTCCTAACCGTCGGTCGAATGACTGGGGGGCGGAGCCAGAGGGGGAGCTATATGGACAGCTCTTGCTGTGTGCTCTCCTTGCCTTTCCCTGTAGGGGAGGAGAATATTCCACAAGTCATGGATGACGCCGTGGACCGGACACACCGTTGGAGAAAGTAATTTATCAGGTAAGCATAAATTCTGTTTTTCTTTTCTGACAATTTTAAGTTATGTCTATTTCCACTCCTCCTGTACCATGTGACACATGCATACACATACCATGTGACAGCCATCCGCCAATTACAAGTGCATATACGCTTATTCTGTGAATTCTTGCGCATGCTCAGTAGAAGCTAGTGACTCAAAAAGTTTAAATGTAAAAAGACTGCACTTTTTTTTCTTTCATGTAATTGGCAAGAATCCATGAGCTAGTGACGTATGGGATATACATTCCTACCAGGAGGGGCAAAGTTTCCCAAATCTCAAAATGCCTATAAATACACCCCCCACCACACCCACAATTCAGTTTTACAATCTTTGCTCCTATGGAGGTGGTGAAGTAAGCTTTTGCTAGATTTCTACATTGATGTGCGCTTCTCAGCATGCTGAAGCCCTGTTTCTCTCGGAGTGCAGTGAATGACAGAGGGTTTTGAAGTGAGTATTACCTATTGAATACAATGGTCATCCTAATGGGGATCTATTTCATAGGTTCTCTGTTATCTCCTACCTCCCTTTTCAGATCGACGATATACTCTTATAAACCATTACCTTTACTGATTATCGTTTCAGTACTGGTTTGGCTATCTACTTTATGTAGATGAGTGTCTTTTGGTAAGTATGTTTTCTTTTATTTAAGACACTCTCAGCTATGGTTTGGCACTTTATATGTTAAGTTCTAAATATGTTTTGTACTTATATTTGCCATGATTCAGGTTAATAAGTATATTTCCTTCTTACAGACTGTCAGTTTCATTTTGGGAAAAGCATATAAAAAAAAAAATTCTTACCTGAAAATTTTTCAAATTGACTCTTTTCTAAATTGCAGGCTGTTAGGCTCGCGGAAGAGCAAAATGCTATAATTTATTGCGTCATTTTTGGCACGAGAATTACGTTTGTTGACGTAATTTCGTCATTTCCGGCGTCTTAGTTGGCGCCGAGAGTTTTCACGTAGTTGCGTCATCTATGACGCTCCTGTTGCAGACGTTCTTGGCGCCAAAAAATATTTTGTCAGTTGTGGGCGTCATACTTGGCGCCAGATTTTTGACATTATTTAAGTCTTTATTTCATTTTGCTTCTGGTTTCCAGAGGCTTATTTTGTTTGCATTTTTCCCAATCCTGAAACTGTCATATAAGGAAATTGATAATTTTGCTTTATATGTTGTTTTTTCTATTTCATATTGCAAGATGTCTCAAACTGACCCTGTTTCAGAATCTACTACTGGAATCCTGCTGCCTTATGTCGGTTCTACCAAAGCTAAGTGCATTTGTTGTAAACCTGTGGTAACTGTTCCTCCGGCTGTAGTTTGTGTTAGTTGTCATGATAAACTTTCAAACGCAGACAATATTTCCATTAGTAGTAATCCATTACCTGTTGTTGTTCCTTCAACATCTAATGTTCAGGATATTCCTGTTAATGTAAGAGAATCTGTTCCTAATTCTATTCAGAAGGCTCTGTCTGTTATACCACCTTCTAATAAACGTAAAAGGTCTTTTAAAACTTCTCATATATTCGATGAATTTTTGAATGACCGACAGCATTCTGATTTATCTATCTCTGATGAGGATCTATCTGGTTCAGAAGATTCTGCCTCAGATATTGACACTGACAAATCTTCATACTTATTTAAAATGGAGTATATTTGTTCCTTATTAAAGGAGGTGTTGATTGCATTAGATATGGTGGAGACTAGTCCTCTTGATATTAAAACCAGTAAACGTTTAAATTTGTTTTTTAAACCTCATGTAGTTATTCCAGAGGTTTTTCTAGTTCCTGATGCTATTTCAGATGTAATTTCTAGGGAATGGAATAGACTGGGTACTTCATTTACTCCTCCTTCAAGGTTTAAGAAACTGTATCCTTTGCCGACTGATAGATTGGAGTTTTGGGAAAAGATCCCCAAAGTTTATGGGGCCATCTCTACTCTTGCAAAGCGTACTACTATTCCTACGGCAGATAGTACTTCTTTTAAAGATCCCTTAGATAGGAAGCTTGAATCTTATCTAAGGAAGGCTTATGTTCAGGTCATCTTCTTAGGCCTACACTGTTACCCTAACACTGCGCTAACTGACCACCGCTGTAGAGCCTAATACCACCTATTTTATAACTGGCTGTACTCTACACACTTGACTGGTTACAAAATTAAAATACAAAGTAAGATTCACAATAAAAGTTGTCTAAGTGAGCTAACCGCTAAACACTCCTTGTAATTTAGATGTACTCTCAATGCCTTTCTTTGTACTAATATCTGTTATATCTACTTAACTCTACATATACATTTACGGCATAAAATATATCTCATTCCAGGCAAAGAGTGATACCTATTTCTTATCACTAATACTTATAAATAACAAAAAACAACAAAACAACACAATCACAATACACGATATTAAAAATCAATTAAATTCCAGGTGTTACACGGTACTCAAAAATAACACAAACAAACTAAATACTGTAGCATTCAAAATGCTACCTATCTCACCTCGATGTCCCCAGGAGTATGGTAAAATCTATTGTGTGTTCAGGTGCTTGAATGAGAATCCTCCTGCCTCTGTAGCTGAGAGCGGTGCTGCTTTACTGATCGTTAGACGCTGAAGAGCGCCCAAACAACTGGTAGCTGTGAACACAAGAAAAGAACAGAGCGCAACCGCAACTCAAGGTAAAAGTTGTATTACTTTTTCGAGCGCTAAAAACAAATTGCACTTACAAGAAGTTAGCAATATTCAAGCATTTAGGTTTAACAATCCACTGGACCACGATTTCTCTGATAGCCCTCCACGCTGGATTCGGGTATGGCGTCTCTGGGAAGTCCGCGGGCTCAGTTGATAACCAAATAGTGACTGGTAAGAAAGTACTTGTGAAAGCAATAGGTATTAATGACTTTCAACAGTGTCCCTTTGTACAGTCTACGCGTTTCGTCCTCTTTTATCGGGACTTTCTCAAGACTCAGGGTGTAATCACCCTGAGTCTTGAGAAAGTCCCGATAAAAGAGGACGAAACGCGTAGACTGTACAAAGGGACACTGTTGAAAGTCATTAATACCTATTGCTTTTACAAGTACTTTCTTACCAGTCACTATTTGGTTATCAACTGAGCCCGCGGACTTCCCAGAGACGCCATACCCGAATCCAGCGTGGAGGGCTATCAGAGAAATCGTGGTCCAGTGGATTGTTAAACCTAAAGGCTTGAATATTGCTAACTTCTTGTAAGTGCAATTTGTTTTTAGCGCTCGAAAAAGTAATAAAACTTTTACCTTGAGTTGCGGTTGCGCTCTGTTCTTTTCTTGTGTTCACTTCTTAGGCCTGCTATTTCTTTGGCGATGTTGCTGCTGCTTCAACTTTTTAGTTGGAAACTTTAGTGCAACAAGTACCAGATCATGTGTATAGCATTGTTAAGCTAATTCAACATGCTAATAATTTCATTTGTGATGCCATTTTTGATATCATTAGAATTGATGTCAAATATGTCTTTAGATATTTTAGCTAGAAGAGCTTTATGGCTTAATCTTGGAATGCTGATATGACTTCTAAATCAACGTTGCTATCTCTCTTTCCAAGGTAATAAATTATGTGGTTCTCAGTTGGATTCTATTATTTCAACTGTTACTAGGGGGAAGGGACCTTTTTTGCCTCAGGATAAAAAAATCTAAAGGTAAATTTAGGGCTGCTAACCGTTTTCGTGCCTTTCGTCAGAATAAGGAACAGAAACCTGAACCTTCCCCTAAAGGAACGGTTTCCAATTGGAAACCTTCTCCAGTCTGAAATAAATCCAAGCCATTTAAAAAATCAAAATCAGCCCCCAAGTCCGCATGAAGGTGCAGCCCTCATTCCAGCGCAGCTGGTAGGGGGCAGACTAAGCTTTTACAAGGATGCTTGGAACAATTACAATCCAAAATCCTTGGATTCAGAACATTGTTTCTCAAGGGTACAGAATAGGTTTCAAAATAAGACCGCCTGTGAGAAGTTTCTTTCTCTCACTCCATTCCAGTGAACCCAGTAAAGGCTCAGGCTTTCCTGAAGTGTGTTTCAGACCTGGAGTTATCTGGAGTAATTGTGCCAGTTCCCTTTCAGGAACGGGGTCTGGGGTTTTTTTCAAATCTGTTCATTGTTCCAAAGAAGGAGAATTCTTTCAGACCAGTTCTGGATCTAAAAATTTTGAATCGTTATGTAAGAATACCAACATTCAAGATGGTCACTATAAGGACTATTCTGCCTTTTGTTCAGCAAGGGCATTATATGTCCACAATAGACTTACAGGATGCATATCTTCATATTCAGATTCATCCAGATCACTTTCAGTTTCTGAGATTCTCTTTTCTAGACAAGCATTACCAATTTGTTGCTCTTCCTTTTGGCCTAGCAACAGCTCCAAGGATCTTTTCAAAGGTTCTCTGTGCCCTACTTTCTGTATTCAGAGAGCAGGGTATTGCGGTATTTCCTTATTTGGACGATACCTTGGTACTTGCTCAGTCTTTACATTCTGCAGAATCTCACACGAATCAACTAGTGTTGTTTCTTCAAAGACATGGTTGGAGGATCAATTTACCAAAAAGTTCCTTGATTTCTCAGACAAGGGTAACCTTTTTAGGATTCCAAATAGATTCAGTATCCATGACTTTGTCTCTAACAGACAAAAGACGTCTGAAATTGGTTTCAGCTTGTCTGAACCTTCAGTTTCAATCATTCCATTCAGTAGCTATGTGCATGGAGGTTTTAGGTCTCATGACTGCAGTATCGGACACGATCCCCTTTGCTCGTTTTCACATGAGACCTCTTCAGCTTTGTATGCTGAGCCAATGGTGCAGGGATTATGCAAAGATATCACAATTAATATCCTTAAATCCCAATGTTCGACTATCTCTGACTTGGTGGTTAGATCACCATCGTTTAGTTCAAGGGGCCTCTTTTGTTCATCCAACCTGGACTGTGATCACAACAGATGCGAGTCTTTCAGGTTGGGGAGCTGTCTGGGGATCTCTGACAGCGCAGGGGGTTTGGAAATCTCAAGAGGCGAGATTACCAATCAATATTTTGGAACTCCGTGCGATTCTCAGAGCGCTTCAGTTTTGGCCTCTTCTGAAGAGAGAACCGTTTATTTGTTTTCAGATGGACAATGTCACAACCGTGGCGTATGTCAATCATCAAGGTGGGACTCACAGTCCTCAAGCTAGGAAAGAAGTATCTCGGATACTTGCATGAGCGGAATCCAGCTCCTGTCTAATTTCTGCGGTCCATATCCCAGGTATAGACGATTGGGAAGCGGATTATCTCAGCTGCCAGACTTTACATCTGGGAGAGTGATCTCTTCATCCAGATGTGTTTTTTTCAGTTTGTTCAGATGTGGGGGCTTCCAGAAATAGATCTGATGGCTTCTCATCTAAACAGGAAACTTCCCAGGTATCTGTCCAGGGATCCTCAGGCGGAAGCAGTGGATGCATTGTCACTTCCTTGGAGTTATCAACCTGCTCATATCTTTCTGCCTCTAGTTCTTCTTCCAAGAGTGATTTGCAAAATCATAATGGAGCGTTCATTTGTACTGCTGGTGTCTCCAGCATGGCCACACAGGTTTTGGTAAGCGGATCTTGTTCGGATGTCCAGTTGCCAACCTTGGCCACTTCCGTTAAGGCCAGACCTTCTATCTCGAGGCCCATTTTTCCATCAGGATCTCAAATCATTAAATTTGAAGGTATGGAGATTGAACGCTTAGTGCTTATTAATAGAGGTTTCACTGACTCAGTGATTAATACTATGTTGCAGGCTTGTAAATCTGTGTCTATAAAGATTTATTACAGAGTTTGGAAGACTTAAATTTCATTGTGTTCTTCTCATAAATTCTCTTGGCATTCTTTTAGAATTTCTAGAATTTTACAGTTTCTTCAGGATGGTTTGGATAATGGTTTGTATGCAAGTTCCTTGAAAGGACAAATCTCTGCTCTTTCTGTTCTGTTTCACAGAAAATTGCTAATCTTCCTGATATTCATTGTTTTGTACAGGCTTTGGTTCGTATCAAGCCTGTCATTAAGTCAATCTCTCCTCCTTGGAGTCTTATTTGGTTTTGAGGGCTTTACAGGCTCCTCTGTTTGAGCCTATGCATTCTCTGGACATTAAATTACTTTCTTGGAAAGTATTGTTCCTTTTGGCTATCTCTTCTGCTAGAAGAGTTTGAGTTATCTGCTCTTTCTTGTGAATCTCCTTTTTTGATTTTTCATCAGGATAAGGCGGTTTTGCGGACTTCATTTAAATTTTTACCTAAAGTTGTGAATTCTAACAACATTAGTAAAGAAATTTTTGTCCCTTCGTTGTGTCCTAATCCTAAGAATTCTCTGGAGAGATCTTTACATTCATTGGATGTGGTAAGAGCTTTGAAATATAATGTTGAAGCTACTAAAGATTTCAGAAAGACTTCTAGTCTATTTTATCTTTTCTGGTTCTAGGAAAGGTCAGAAGGCTTCTGTCATTTCTTTGGCATCTTGGTTAAAGCTTTTGATTCATCATGCTTATTTGGAGTCGGGTAAATCCCCGCCTCAGAGGATTACGGCTCATTCTACTAGGTCAGTTTCTACTTCCTGGGCTTTTAAGAATGAAGCTTCTGTTGATCAGATTTGCAAAGCAGCAACTTGGTCGTCTTTGCATACTTTTACTAAATTCTACCATTTTGATGTTTTCTCTTCTTCAGAAGCAGTTTTTGGTAGAAAAGAACTTCAGGCAGCTGTTTCAGTTTGATTCTTCTGCTTATAATTTCAGTTTTTTTCACTATAAATATTAAAACTTTTGATTTGGGTTGTGGATTGTTTTTTCAGTGGAATTGGCTGTCTTTATTTTATCCCTCCCTCTCTAGTGACTCTTGCGTGGAGTTCCACATCTTGGGTATTTGCTATCCCATAGACTCTTGGACTCTTGCCAATTAAATGAAAGAAACCATCATTTATGTAAGAATTTACCTGATAAATTAATTTCTTTCATATTGGCAAGAGTCCATGAGGCCCACCCTTTTTATGGTGGTTATGAGTTTTTTGTATAAAGCACAATTTTTCCAATTCCTTGTTAATGCTTTCGCTCCTTTCTTATCACCCCACTTCTTGGCTATTCGTTAAACTGAATTGTGGGTGTGGTGGGGGGTGTATTTATAGGCATTTTGAGGTTTGGGAAACTTTGCCCCTCCTGGTAGGATTGTATATCCCATATGTCACTAGCTCATGGACTCTTGCCAATATGAAAGAAATTAATTTATCAGGTAAATTCTTACATAAATTATGTTTTTTAATTGAAGTAAATTAGAAAGTGGTTTAAAATTGCATGCTCTTTCTGAATAATGAAAGTTGAATTTTTACTTGAGTGTCCCTTAAAAGTTATTTACAAGCATCTGTGCAACAATATTGCTTTTACATTAGAGAATTTTCTTTTTGCACTTGCATATCCTTTTACTCTATTTACAAAAGCGAAGTGTGTTTTTTTTAGCTTGTCAATCTTAACTAGCCGCAATAAAAGATCTAGATTAATTGGAGTGCTGTCATGGGACATACAGTATAGACATTCAATATATTGAATGAGGCAAATTGCTGCAATTAAGACTTAAATTTTATTTCTCTATTGTTTTCAGGAAATTGAGAAGAACCAGGAAATAGATCTATCCAGAACTAGGTAATGTTTACTAATATTGCTTTCAGATATAACCCTAAATGGTGCAGTTGTTTCATTTTACATTACTCAGAGATTACAAGCCATTACAGGGAGTATTAAAGGACCAGTCAACACAGTACATTTGCATAATCAACAAATGCACGATAAGACAATACAATAGCATTTACAAAGTTATGTATATTTCCACTCCCCCTGTACCATGTGATAGCAATCAGCCAATCACAAATGCATTTACGTATAGTCAGTGAATTTGTCCCTTTAATGTAACCATTTAAATGCTATCCCATAAATCGGGAATCATGCTAAGGATAAGAAAGGACTCTCAAAAAAATGTATCTCTATGTAAAAGCAGCATGTAGAATGTATTCTACAAAAAAGGGATGTTAAAGCTTTAGGTGAAACCATTATAGTTTGTATTTTGTAGTGTTCCCCTGATGCTCAGACACTGATAGTTATTTCCTTCTATTGCTTATTGCAGATTAGTAGAAAGTACCTTTTAACACCTTGATATTTTTATATGCAATGTTAAGTTATTGCAGGCTGAAACATTTTCAATATTTTTTCCCCTTTTCATGTAATTTAGTCTGAAAACTGAGCAATTTCTAATACCCTGCTGACTTGATGTCAATATCATATATATATATATATATATATATATATATATATATATATATATATATATATATATATATATATATATATATATATATGTATATATATATGTATATACACATACACATACACACACACACACACACACACACACACACATACACACACATACACACATACACACATACACACACACACACATACACACACACACCCCTACGTACCTAAAGGGGAGGAGAGTCGATGGCTTCAATCATTTCTGTTGGGAATTTAGAACCTGGCCACCAGGAGGAGGCAAAGACACCCTAGCCAAAAGCTTAAATAACTCCCTCACTTCCCTCATCTCCTAGTCATTCTTTGCCTTTCGTCACAGGACGATGGCAAAAAAGTTCCGAAGATCGGAGTAGTCTCTTATGGAGGGTAGTACTCTTCGCATTGGGACTGGAGTTTTACGTAGTCCTGTCACCCTCTCAGTGAGAGCATGGATGAAAGTTAGAGTCCAGAGATGCAGGGAGATTCTTTCTGCGAAATCATCCCGACTCATATTAACAGCTCCACAAGCAATCAGTGTTGACAAGTTTTGCTGCCTGCTTTTTACGCTCAAGTCCATGTCAGGAGCAAGGCTACTAACCTGTCACACTTGAAGGGCCGTGTTCCTGTTCCACCGCGTAGATTCTGGTAAGATCGTTTCATTTTTATTACATAATGATAACACGGAAGACAGGGTCACAGTGTGACACCTTTTATCTTTAAAGAATCCAGGGTTAATATTCCTGGAAAGGGGATTATTGAACAGGAGGGGTTTATACATGATATTGTTTGTGTCATTGCTTCGTTATGTGCGAGATGAGACTCTAGCAATGTGTGGAACCTTCCGGTGACTTACGGGCGTATTGCGCTGCCCTTTTTTTACGCGTTTTCTCCTTGGGCAGTGGACGATCCGGCCAGGCATTCCATGTGGGTGTGGCTATCTATCTTCCTCTTTTGATCAGTGGCACAGGAGATGAAACGGTTTCTGTAGTCCGGGTCAAAGGATGTGGTGAGTGCCCTGGCCATTGGAGGTTATAAAGGTGCCTATTAAGTTAATCTAGTCCGTAATAACAGTGCAGGCTGTGGAGGACTCTGACGCGTTAGAGGATTCTCCCTCTTTAACAAGGTCTCATTCCTGTATTTATTGTGAGGAGGTTCTGGTAGAACAGCCTGCTCAACTATGTTCCACATGCCTTAATAAAGTTACGACATCTAAAAGTAAACGTACAGTGCATATAAAAAGTCTACACACCCCTGTTAAAATGTCAGGTTTCTGTGATGTAAAAAAGACAGATAAATAATTTCAGAACTTTTTCCACATTTTATGTGACCTATAAACTATGCAACTCAATTGAAAAACAAACTGAAATCTTTTAGGTGAAGCGAAGTAAAAAAAAAAATATATGGTTGCATAAGTGTGCTCACCCTTAAACTAATACTTTGTTGAAGCACCCTTTGATTTTATTACAGCACTCAGTCTTTTGGGGTATGAGTTTTTCAGCATGGCACATCTTGACTTGGCAAGATTTGCCCACTCTTCTTTGCAAAACATAATTTTTGTAAAAACTTACCTGATATATTCATTTCTTTCATATTGGCAAGAGTCCATGAGCTAGTGACGTATGGGATATACAATCCTACCAGGAGGGGCAAAGTTTACCAATCCTCAAAATGCCTATAAATACACCCCTCACCACACCCAAAATTCAGTTTAACGAATAGCCAAGAAGTGGGGTGATAAAGAAAGGAGTATAAAGCATCAACAAAGGAATTTGGAAATAATTGTGCTTTATACAAAAAATCATAACCACCAAAAAAAAGGGTGGGCCTCATGGACTTTTGCCAATATGAAAGAAATGCATTTATCAGGTAAGTTCTTACATAAATGATGATTTCTTTCATGTAATTGGCAAGAGTCCATGAGCTAGTGATGTATGGGATAGCAATACCCAAGACGTGGAACTCCACGCAAGAGTCACTAGAGAGCGAGGGATAAAAAATAAAAACAGCCATTTCCACTGAAAAAAATTAATCCACAACCCAAATCATAAGTTTAGTCTTTTAATTGCAAAGAAAAAAACTTAAATTAGAAGCAGAAGAATCAAACTGAAACAGCTGCCTGAAGAACTTTTCTGCCAAAAACTGCTTCCGAAGAAGCAAATACATCAAAATGGTAGAATTTAGTAAAAGTATGCAAAGAAGACCAAGTTGCTGCTTTACAAATCTGATCAACTGAAGCTTCATTCTTATAAGCCCAAGAAGTGGAAACTGATCTAGTAGAATGAGCTGTAATTCTCTTGAGGCGGGGTTTTACCCAACTCCAAATAAGCTTAATGAATCAAAAGCTTTAACCATGAAGACAAAGAAACGGCAGAAGCCTTCTGACCTTTCCTGGAACCAGAAAAGATAACAAATAGACTAGAAATCTTCCTGAAATCTTTAGTAGCTTCAACATATTTCAGAGCTCTCACCACATCCAAAGAATGTAAAGATCTCTCCAAAGAATTCTTAGGATTAGGACACAAAGAAGGGACAACCATTTCTCTATTAATGTTGTTAGAATTCACAACCTTCTGCAAAACTGCCTTATCCTGATGAAAAATTAGAAAAGGAGATTCACTAGAGAGAGCAGATAATTCAGAAACTCTTCTAGCAGAAGAGATGACCAAAAGGAACAACACTTTCCAAGAAAGCAGTTTAATGTCCAAAGAATGCATAGGCTCAAATTGAGTAGCCTGTAAAGCCTTTAAAACTAAATTAAGACTCCAAGGAGGAGAGATTGATTTAATGACAGGCTTGATACCAACCAAAGCCTGTAAAAAAAACAGTGAAAATCAGGAAGTTTAGCAATTTTTCTGTGGAATTAAACAGAGCAGAGATTTGTCCTTTCAAGGAACTTGCAGACAAACCTTTATCCAAACCATCCTGAAGAAACTGTAAAATTCTAGGAAGTCTAAAAGAATGCCAAGAAAATTTGAGAAGAACACCATGAAATGTAAGTCTTCCAAACTCGATAATAAATCTTTCTAGAAACAGATTTACGAGCCTGTAACATATTAATCTCTGAGTCAGAGAAACCTCTATGACTAAGCACTAAGCGTTCAATTTCCATACCATCAAATTTAATGATTTTAGATCCTGATGGAAAAACGGACCTTGAGATAGGTCTGGCCTTAAGGGAAGTGGCCAAGGTTGTTAACTGGACATACGAACAAGATCCGCATATCAAAACCTGTGACGCCATGCTGGAGCCACCAGCAGCACAAACGATTGGTCCAGGATGATTTTCGAGCTCACTCTTGGAAGAACTAGAGGCGGGAAAATATAAGCAGGTTGATAACACCAAGGAAGTGTCAATGCATCCACTGCTTCCGCCTGAGGATCCCTGGACAGGTTCCTGGAAAGTTTCTTGTTTAGATGAGATGCCATCCGATCTATTTCTGTAAGCCCCCACATCTGAACAATTTGAGAAAACACATCTAGGTGGAGAGACTACTCTCCCGGATGTAAAGTCTGACTGAGATAATCCGCTTCCCAATTGTCTATACCTGTGTCAAGGATTGCTTCCTAGCTAAGTAATAAGACATTCCTGGTTACAATATGGCTAACGGGTTTATGCACATATGTCACAATGACTAAATATAAGTTTTGTGGCAGTCTGGATAACAGCTAACAGATTGTGGCACCAGTTATCAAACTGTCATATTTTAGCCACAGGCAGTCTAGTCAGATTGAATAAATGATTGTAACACATACTCTGGCAAAATGATACAAATGGTTAGGTATCAGAATAACAACTGTGGTATAGTATCAGATGTATTGTGCACGTTTAGAATAACAGGCATGCAGATTACTCCAACATAGAAGGTACAATTAGTCACAGTTCAATAAAGGTAGGAATACGACCTGTACACATCTAGAGTGTCCTAGGAATCCGTTTAGCTGTTAGTACCATAAACCGGAATGAGCTGGGGAGCAGAGCTTCTCGCACACAGGCTTCGTGTAGAGTGGGTGGTGCAGCTGTGTCAACAGCTGATGACGTAAGCGGCTGAGAGACTCCGATGCTGGAACAGCTGAGAAGCGGTTGCGTGCAGAATGCACGATCGTAGGAGACAAGGAAAGAGACGTGCTTCTTTAACCCCAGAAACAACTGATAGGCTAGTAACTTGAACCACCAAACAGTAGGAAGTACGTCTGAGACAAATTAAACCAGCAATGTGTGCTGGAAAGAGGGGGTTGAAATACCCAGAGGGGGGAGTGGTTAGATTTAAAGTAACAGAGAGGAAGGAACCTGACAGAAATTAGACAAGCTCGATTCCACCCAAACAAGTATCCGGGATACTTCTTTCATAGAGGGATGATGCAGGAAGCTATAGACCAGTTAGTCTGACATCAATAGTGGGGAAGATATTTGAAGGGATTATAAGGGATTATATTGATGAGCATATTCGTATAAACAAGATTATGAGTTCTAATCAACATGGTTTTAGGAGAAATAGATCATGTCAAACTAATCTAATTAGATTCTATGAGGAAGTGAGTAAAAATATAGATAAAGGGGAATCAGTTGATGTGATACTTAGATTTTGCAAAGGCGTTTGATCCAGTGCCACATGAGAGATTAATGCACAAAATTAGGAGAATGGGAATAGCTGAAAATGTTAGTTTGTGGATAAATAACTGGATAAAAGATAGGGAGCAACGAGTAGTAGTAAATGGATCATACTCAGATTGGACAAAGGTAATCAGTGGAGTACCCCAGGGATCAGTGCTAGGCCCTATTCTTTTTAATATTTTTATAAATGACTTGGAGCTAGGATTAAATAGCGACATCTCTATTTCTCTTGTAAGATGTATCGAGTCCACGGATTCATCCTTACTTGTGGGATATTCTCCTCCCCTACAGGAAGTGGCAAAGAGAGCACCCACAGCAGAGCTGCCTATATAGCTCCCCCTTAACTCCACCCCCCAGTCATTCTCTTTGCCTACTCTAAGTAACTAGGAAGTGCAGAGCGAGTGTGGTGACACAAATGTTCGTTTTTTATTTCTCAAGCAAAAGTTTATTTTAAATGGTGCCGGTGTGTACTATTTACTCTTTGGCAGAAAAAGAGATGAAGATTTCTGCAAGGAGGATTAGGATCTTAGCACTTTGTAACTAAGATCCACTGCTGTTCTCACAGGGGCTGAAGAGTACAGGAAAACTTCAGTTGGGGGAACAGTTTGCATGCTAAGCTGCATATGAGGTATGTTCAGTCTATGTTTTTCTAGACAGACTGTGTTTATTCTAGAAAGGGCTGGCAATATCCCCATGGGGAAAGGGTAAGCTGTATTCAGACACTTGGATAAGAATTTCAGCTTGCTTGAAGGGCTCATTTGTTACTGATGACACTGTTAAAAAAAAAAAAAAAGTTTTTTGTTTGTTCAAGTAAATGATGCATTTATAACGTTTTTTGTAGGGACTGAAGGGGTCTTTGTGGCTTTTGTTAGGGTTTTTTAACCCACATGATTGATTAGCGACACTTGTTTTTTCTAATAGGCCTCAAAACATTGAGTGAGGTGGGAGGGGCCTATTTTCACGCCTCAGTTGTGCAGTTTCTTTTCCTTAAAAGTCATCCAACTGCTCCTGCTGTGTTTGAGGGCTGTAAAGGAGGTTTTTTTTCCCCACAAATCGTTCTGAAGGGCAGGTAGGCGCCACAGCAGAGCTGTGGCAAGGTGCTGAAGGTCTTTTTTACCGGTTTTGATGTTTTTTCAATCCGGTTTTGCCATTAAGGGGTTAATTGTTTATTTGCATAGTTGTGCAAAGTTACTAAGGCTGTAAGATAATACTGTAAAAATTTTGTTAAGTTTACTTCTTTTTTACACTGTTTTGCAGAACTTGTGCAGCTTTTTTTCTCTTAAAGGCAAAGTACCGTTTTATTTATAAGTGTTATTTACTTTGATTACAGTGTTTTCTAAGCTTGCTTGTTACATTACTAGCCTGTTTAACATGTCTGATACCAAGGAAAATCCTTGTTCAATATGTTTGGATGCCATTGTGGAACCCCCTCTTAGAATATGTCCCAAATGTACTGATTTGTCTATAAATTATAAAGAACATATATTAGCACTTAAAAATAGAGCAATAGATGATTCTCAGTCAGAAGTAAATGAGGGTTCGCCATCTAGCTCTCCCCAAGTGTCACAACCAGTAACGCCCGCACAAGTGACGCCAAGTACCTCTAGTGCGTCACATTCATTTACTTTACAAGACATGGCCACAGTTATGAATACAAGCCTCACTGAGGTTTTGTCCAAACTGCCTGGTTTACAAGGAAAGCGGGACAGCTCTGGGTTAATGAAAAATTGCTGAGCCGTCTCACGCTTTAGTAGCCGTTTCTGATATACCCTCACAATGCTCTGAAGGGGCGAGGGATTTATCTGAGGGAGAAATTTCTGATTCAGGAAAGACGCTTCCACAGACAGCTTCTGATATGACGGCCTTTAAATTTAAGCTTGAACACCTCCGCTTATTGCTTAGGGAGGTATTAGCAACTCTAGATGATTGTGACCCTATAGTGGTCCCAGAGAAATTGTGTAAAATGGATAAATACTTAGAGGTTCCTGTTTACACTGATGTTTTTCCAGTCCCTAAGAGGATTGTGAATATTATTGCTAAGGAGTGGGATAGACCAGGTATTCCGTTCACTCCCCCTCCTGTTTTTAAGAAAATGTTTCCCATATCTGATACCATAAGGGACTCAAGGCAGACCGTTCCTAAGGTGGAGGGAGCTATTTCTACTCTGTCTAAGCGTACAACTAGAGGATGAAATGAGGGTGTAATACACATCAATGTGTATTACTGCCCTTAGGGGGCGCCTCCTATAGCCTAACAACTAAACATATGTTCAAACAATATCAGTTAACTAAATTAATACTTATAAGAGATATATATATACAGAAACATACATATATATAAAAGTGTACCAACATAAAGTCCAGTAAGTGATATAGATATAGTCCCAATCAGTGGTAAGTCCAAAAAAAACAGTAGTAGGCAGCTCTCGGTCTTAGGATGGTCTTCCTGAAAGATGGGTAACTAGAAAAAAAGAAAACACAGAGGCGCCAAACATGGCCTAGTATAGCCAGATACCAGATATAACAATTAACAGGGTAGCAATTGGATACTCACAAAGGAGACGCACCCAATGGTGCTATTGAAGCAGACTGGAGCCTCTCAGTGGTCCAGCTCACTGATGTGTCTCACGTATCAGTTGTGGTCCTTGGTGATGGTGATTAACAGGTTCCTGAGTGAACAAAAAATATGCACACCATAGCCCAGTAACGTTTGTACAAGTGAATGGCAATCTGAGCAATCCTACTTACAAGATCCAAAGCACCTGCAGGTGCATACACTGCAAACTGGAACCAAACAGTCGCCCAGTAGACTGATCCCTCCAGGTGAAAGCAGATTAACTCTCAGGTGCCAATCAAAGTTTGAGCAGCATGTAAATGATATAAAGATTGTCCAAAAAGCAAGTGTATTTCTGTAAAAATCTTTATTAAAATGCGACGCGTTTCTCAGCTATAACAAGCTGTTTCATCAGGCTAAAAAATTATAAAAACACATTCAGAATACACTTGCTTTATACAAAACTAGACCTACTAATTAGCCAATCAGATGGCTCCAACCTTGATGGTCATTAAGTGTTAGCACCTGTCTGCTAGAAGGTTGGTATGGCAACCAACAGCCCAAACATAATTTAGTACAGATACCAAACTTCAGCAGACCATACTAGTGACCAAATCATCGTTTGTGTGCATCAAAATAAATCATCATTGTGTATTGATGATAATAAAAAACATAAGCAAAACACTGTTAAGAACAGGAACACATTTCCTATAAAATTGTACTTCATGAAATATAAATAAACAAACTAATACATATAATGATATGTTTCCCATACCTATTCAGTCTACATAAATCGTGCTTTTATAATTTCAGCCTTAACTTCCTCTTAAAAAATGTTAAATTAAATATGCGACTTAATAACAAGTTAAGGACAGGCAAAGCAATGCTGTCAAACTTATTGTTAAACTAATGTTGCAAACCCAAGTGTTCGTTAATACGACTCCTGCTTCCTGATGTCAAATAGCACAATAGCTGATTCTTCAAAAATAAATGGGTGGAATTTGTTTGACGAAAATCTTGTGAGACCTTGATGACAGGTGTATATTAACAGCCGCTGGGTATAAGGCTATTTTATGTGCGATCCTTGTATGTCAGTGTGTTTACCACTGATCCGGTGGCTTGTCGGTGTTTAACCGGGTTTATCTCTATATGCGGTATTGCCTAAACATTTGGGTGTAAACTATTTGTATAGCATAGAATCCTACACCAATGGCTGCTTTGGCCTGTGTGGGTGGGTGTGAACTATTCCTATAACGTATAAACATGTACCAATGATTGCATAGGCATGTGCAGATGGGATTGGCTTAACCTGACAACGTCAGCATACTGTGTGTCAAGCGTACAACCTCAATCTTGCGTGTAGAGGTGTCAACCCACGCAATCTCCGTGAACGACAGTTCAAATAACATTATGCGATCCTATCTATTTGGCAGGGGATGTTATATCCAAAGTATATCTAGGCTGCCTGCACTCATAAATAGAGCGTTGTGTCACAACTCTGAGCACCAAATGTAATACTGTCATAGACATCTAGTAGGCACTCGGTTCTAATCAAAACATATAGTATTATTATGTTGAATTTATCCGACCTTTGTAATCATATGCTGATAATAAAATATCAAATTGTGTTTATCCATGATGTGATGATATAGTGAGATTAGTGATGTGAGATAGGGTGATGTGCAGATTGTGCTATAATGATCTGCCATCATCATGGTTATGAGTGGGAAGTGTATGATATTAATATGTGATTAACAACATGTAGTGTTAGATCGTTCTTAGTGAATATTATAAGTGTGATGTGTATGGTGTTAGTGTGTATTCTACTGTGAATGGTGTGTGGATCATACTTTAAGGAGAATGTAATGTGCTGTGCAAACGTGTGAGTGATGGCCCAATCCAACGGGCACTTCTAATAGTGATATTCTCTACGTGGTGTATGAATAACATACTGCTAGAGATATAGGGGAAGGAAAATATGAAGAGAAAAGGAGGACTCTCTCATACCAGAATATAAAAGTTAAAATAAAAGAACTTTCTAAACCAGATATTAGCCCTGGCTATAGGGCTAAAACAAAGGGGTTCAGGTGCAGGAATTAAGGTACCTATACCATCACCTTATTGGTCTAAGTGGGTATTAAAACCATATTTGTGACGTATAAGCAGTCAATGTTATTTATAAAAAACTAATAATAAGTTAAGGCACTGGTCATTTCACTAGTGTAAGGGGATACCGTCTTCTAGTAAATAGAGGTAGGCGCAGCATATGTCTGCTTTCTAAATCCATTGGATAGGGATAGGCACAGCTTAGGTCTGCTTTCTCGGTCCATGCATCAGCATAGTCGTGGAGGCCATATATAAAGAATTACACATCTGAAAGAATAATACCTGGGTTAACTAACCATTATTTGAGAATGGTTGATATAGGACCCTATATGGTACATGATACAAGGGAGCAGTCTGCCTTGTCGGGACACCCTAAGGTGAACGTGAAGGGATAATGGAAGGGACTCTTCCTGTGCCAATAGAAATTAGGCAGAGGCAAGTGAGTTCCCTAACCGTTGAACGGAGACAGGATTGTTCCCTATATATTCTGAGTAACCATAACTTGTTAGATCTGCCTTAGAGATGATTACGCTGGTAATAGGTCAGATCAAAAAGAAGCCATGTCTAGATTTTCATTCAAGCCATAAGGCTGTAATGTGACTAATTTCTTGATCCAAAAGGATTCTCTTCTCCTGAGAGTTATAAAAGCATCCTTATTGGATCTGGATATCATCTCTATGGGTGTTATCCTCATGGGGTCTTTGAGTGTTTTATGGAGATTCAGACAGTGTCTTGAGACACTGTGAGATTTAGATAATTTTTTGATGTTATATGAGTGTTCCCCCCATCTTTTTTTGACCCTGCGGCAAGTGCGGCCCACATATTGCACCCCACATTTGCAGCTAAGCAAATATATTACAAAAGATGTTTCACATGTTATACGATTCTGAATCACAAATGATTCTCCTGTAACAAAAGATGTGAACGATGATACTCTGTGTGTTATGAAACTGCACATACCACAACGTTTTCTAAAACATTTTGATACCATAAGTTTCTGTTTATTAATGTCCCGTGGAATGCCTGGGAATAAATTATTGTTGGTGTATTTGTCCCTGACAATTTTGCTCGGCGCTAGAGCTGTTTTTAGGGTTGGTGCCCTCCTATAAACTACCTTGGGTTTGTCACCCAAAAGTTGCTTAAGGGTAGGATCATTGGTGAGGATAGACCAATGTTTCTTGAGAATTTTATTTACTGCAAGGTGGTTAGAATTATATCTGGTAATGAAGAGGGGGGGATTAGTATCCTTGAAGACAGTCTGGTTTCCAGCTTTATTAATGAAGTAATTCGACCTATCTTCTTTCCTGACCCTATCCATCTCCCTGGATATCAGGTCTGGTGGATAGCCTTTTTCAAGAAATCTCTCGCCAATAATTTTGGCCTGTGTGTCATAATCATCAATTGATGAACAATTTCTCCTAATCCGTCTAAATTGTCCGTAAGGGACATTCGTTTTCCAACATTTATAGTGGTTGCTCTCAAAGTGGAGAAAACTGTTGCAATCAACTGTCTTGAAAAAGGTTTTTGATGATACGTGTCCATTTGGAGAACTACCAAGGACTAAATCACTTCCCACTCATAACCATGATGATGGCAGATCATTATAGCACAATCTGCACATCACCCTATCTCACATCACTAATCTCACTATATCATCACATCATGGATAAACACAATTTGATATTTTATTATCAGCATATGATTACAAAGGTCGGATAAATTCAACATAATAATACTATATGTTTTGATTAGAACCGAGTGCCTACTAGATGTCTATGACAGTATTACATTTGGTGCTCAGAGTTGTGACACAACGCTCTATTTATGAGTGCAGGCAGCCTAGATATACTTTGGATATAACATCCCCTGCCAAATAGATAGGATCGCATAATGTTATTTGAACTGTCGTTCACGGAGATTGCGTGGGTTGACACCTCTACACGCAAGATTGAGGTTGTACGCTTGACACACAGTATGCTGACGTTGTCAGGTTAAGCCAATCCCATCTGCACATGCCTATGCAATCATTGGTACATGTTTATACGTTATAGGAATAGTTCACACCCACCCACACAGGCCAAAGCAGCCATTGGTGTAGGATTCTATGCTATACAAATAGTTTACACCCAAATGTTTAGGCAATACCGCATATAGAGATAAACCCGGTTAAACACCGACAAGCCACCGGATCAGTGGTAAACACACTGACATACAAGGATCGCACATAAAATAGCCTTATACCCAGCGGCTGTTAATATACACCTGTCATCAAGGTCTCACAAGATTTTCGTCAAACAAATTCCACCCATTTATTTTTGAAGAATCAGCTATTGTGCTATTTGACATCAGGAAGCAGGAGTCGTATTAACGAACACTTGGGTTTGCAACATTAGTTTAACAATAAGTTTGACAGCATTGCTTTGCCTGTCCTTAACTTGTTATTAAGTCGCATATTTAATTTAACATTTTTTAAGAGGAAGTTAAGGCTGAAATTATAAAAGCACGATTTATGTAGACTGAATAGGTATGGGAAACATATCATTATATGTATTAGTTTGTTTATTTATATTTCATGAAGTACAATTTTATAGGAAATGTGTTCCTGTTCTTAACAGTGTTTTGCTTATGTTTTTTATTATCATCAATACACAATGATGATTTATTTTGATGCACACAAACGATGATTTGGTCACTAGTATGGTCTGCTGAAGTTTGGTATCTGTACTAAATTATGTTTGGGCTGTTGGTTGCCATACCAACCTTCTAGCAGACAGGTGCTAACACTTAATGACCAAGGTTGGAGCCATCTGATTGGCTAATTAGTAGGTCTAGTTTTGTATAAAGCAAGTGTATTCTGAATGTGTTTTTATAATTTTTTAGCCTGATGAAACAGCTTGTTATAGCTGAGAAACGCGTCGCATTTTAATAAAGATTTTTACAGAAATACACTTGCTTTTTGGACAATCTTTATATCATTTACATGCTGCTCAAACTTTGATTGGCACCTGAGAGTTAATCTGCTTTCACCTGGAGGGATCAGTCTACTGGGCGACTGTTTGGTTCCAGTTTGCAGTGTATGCACCTGCAGGTGCTTTGGATCTTGTAAGTAGGATTGCTCAGATTGCCATTCACTTGTACAAACGTTACTGGGCTATGGTTTGCATATTTTTTGTTCACTCAGGAACCTGTTAATCACCATCACCAAGGACCACAACTGATACGTGAGACACATCAGTGAGCTGGACCACTGAGAGGCTCCAGTCTGCTTCAATAGCACCATTGGGTGCGTCTCCTTTGTGAGTATCCAATTGCTACCCTGTTAATTGTTATATCTGGTATCTGGCTATACTAGGCCATGTTTGGCGCCTCTGTGTTTTCTTTTTTTCTAGTAAGCGTACAACTATACCTATCGAGGACAGTTGTACTTTCAAAGATCCTATGGATAAAAAATTAGAGGGTCTCCTGAAGAAAATTTTTGTTCAAGGTTTTTCTCTCCAACCTATTGCGTGCATTGTTCCTGTAACGACTGCAGCTGCTTTCTGGTTTGAGGCTCTAGAAGAGGCTCTCCAAATGGAGACTCCATTAGAGGAAATTATGGACAGAATTAAGGCACTTAAGTTGGATAATTCTTTTATTACAGATGCCGCTTTTCAACTGGCTAAATTAGCGGCAAAGAATTCAGGTTTTGCCATTTTAACACGCAGGGCGTTATGGCTTAAGTCCTGGTCTGATGATGTGTCATCTAAATCTAAACTTTTGAACATTCATTTCAAGGGTAAGACCCTATTCGGGCCTGAACTAAAGGAGATTATTTCAGACATCACTGGAGGGAAAGGTCATGCCCTCCCTCAGGATAGATTAAATAAGATGAGGGCCAAACAAAATAATTTTCGTTCCTTTCGGAACTTCAAGAGTGGTCCCGCTTCAGCTTCCTCTGCTACAAAGCAAGAGGGGAATTTTGCCCAATCCAAGTCAGTCTGGAGACCTAACCAGGCTTGGAACATGGGTAAACAGGCCAAGAAGCCTGCAGCTGCCTCTAAGACAGCATGAAGGGGTAGCCCCCGATCCGGGACCGGATGTAGTAGGGGGCAGACTTTCTCTCTTCGCTCAGGCTTGGGCGAGAGATGTTCAGGATCCCTGGGCTTTAGAAATTGTGTCCCAGGGATATCTTCTGGAAATCAAGGGCTCCCTTCCAAGGGGGAGATTTCATATTTCTCGATTGTCTGTAAACCAGACAAAGAGAGAGGCGTTCTTACGCTGTGTAGAAGACCTACTTACCATGGGGGTGATTCGCCCAGTTCCAAAGGAGGAACAGGGGCTAGGGTTTTATTCAAACCGGTTTGTGGTTCCCAAGAAAAAGGGAACTTTCAGACCAATCTTGGATCTCAAAATTCTAAACAAGTTCCTCAAAGTTCCATCATTCAAGATGGAGACTATTCGGACTATTCTACCTCTGATCCAGGAGGGTCAATATATGACTACCGTGGATTTAAAGATGCGTAGTTACACATCCCTATTCAGAGATCATCATCAATTCCTCAGATTCGCCTTTCTGGGCAGGCATTACCAGTTTGTGGCCCTTCCCTTCGGGTTGGCCACGGCTCCCAGAATTTTCACAAAAGTGCTAGGGTCCCTTCTGGCGGTTCTACGACCACGGGGCATAGCAGTGGCACCTTATCTAGACGACATCTTAATTCAGGCGTCGATTTTCCAGCTAGCCAAGTCTCACACAGACATCGTGTTGGCTTTTCTGACATCTCACGGGTGGAAGGTGAACATAAAGAAGAGTTCTCTCTTCCCTCTTACAAGAGTTTCCTTCCTAGGGACTGTGATAGACTCGGTAGAAATGAAAATATTTCTGACGGAGGTCAGAAAGTTAAAACTCTTATCCACTTGCCGAGTTCTTCATTTCGTTCCTCGGCCATCAGTGGCTCAGTGTATGGAGGTAATCTGACTCATGGTAGCGGCAATGGACATAGTTCCTTTTGCCCGTCTACACCTCAGACCACTGCAACTATGCATGCTCAAACAGTGGAATGGGGATTATGCAGACTTATCTCCTCAACTGCATCTGGACCAGGAGACCAGAGATTCTCTTCTCTGGTGGTTGTCTCAGGACCACCTTTCTCAGGGAATGTGTTTCCGCAGACCAGAGTGGCTCATTGTAACAAGATGCCAGCCTGTTAGGCTGGGGTGCAGTCTGGAACTCCCTGAAAGCACAGGGCTTATGGTCTCGGGAGGAAGCTCTCCTCCCGATAAACATTTTAGAACTGAGAGCGATTTTCAATGCGCTTCAGGCGTGGCCTCAGCTTGCTGCGACCAAATTCATCAGGTTTCAGTCGGACAACATCACGACTGTAGCTTATATCAATCATCAGTGAGGAACAAGGGGTTCTTTAGCGATGATGGAGGTAACCAAAATAATTCGGTGGGCAGAGGATCACTCCTGCCATCTCTCAGCAATCCACATCCCAGGAGTAGAGAACTGGGAGGCGGATTTTCTAAGTCGTCAGTCTCTTCATCCGGGGGAGTGGGAACTCCATCCGGATATATTCCCCCAGCTGATTCAGCTATGGGGCACTCCAGAGTTGGATCTGATGGCGTCTCGTCAGAATGCCAAACTTCCTTGTTACGGGTCCAGGTCCCGGGATCCCAAGGCGGTACTGATAGATGCTCTAGCAGTGACTTGGTCCTTCAATCTGGCTTATGTATTTCCACCGTTTCCTCTCCTTCCACGTCTGGTTGCCAGAATCAAGCAGGAGAGAGCTTCGGTAATTCTGATAGCTCCTGCGTGGCCACGCAGGACTTGGTATGCAGACCTAGTGGACATGTCCTCGGTTCCCCCGTGGACTCTGCCAGTGAGACGGGACCTTCTAATTCAAGGCCCGTTCACGCATCCAAATCTAATTTCTCTGCGTCTGACTGCTTGGAGATTGAACACATGATTTTATCAAAGCGTGGTTTCTATGAATCGGTCATTGATACCCTGATTCAGGCTAGAAAGCCTGTCACCAGGAACATTTATAATAACATTTTGCGCAAATTAATAATAATAATAAGATTAGGATTCCTAGAATACTGTCTTTTCTCCAAGAAGGTTTGGAGAAGGGATTATCTGCTAGTTCTCTTAAAGGTCAGATATCTGCTTTGTCTATTCTACTTCACAAACGTCTGGCAGTTGTCCCAGATGTTCAAGCATTGTCAGGCTTTGGTCAGAATCAAGCCTGTATTTAAACCTGTTGCTCCGCCATGAAGCTTAAACTTAGTTCTTAATGTTCTTCAATGGGTTCCGTTTGAACCTATGCATTCCATAGATATTAAGCTTTTATCTTGGAAAGTGTTTTGTTTTTAGTAGCTATCTCTTCGGCTCGAAGAGTTTCTGAGCTATCTGCTTTACAATGTGATTCCCCTTATTTTGTTTTCCATGCAGATAAGGTGGTTTTACGTACCATGCCTGCGTTTCTTCCTATGGTTGTTTCTAATAAGAATATCAATCAAGAGATTGTGGTTCCTTCTTTGTGTCCTAATCCTTCATCTAAGAAGGAACGTCTGTTACACAATCTTGATGTGGTTCGTGCTTTAAAATTCAACTTACAAGCAAATAAAGATTTCCGTCAAACATCTTCTTTGTTTGTTTATTCTGGTAAGCGGAGAGGTCAAAGGGCTACGGCTACCTTTTTCCTTTTGGCTGAAAAGCATCATCCGTTTAGCCTATGAGACTGCTGGACGGCAGCCTCCTGAAAGGATTACTGCTCATTCTACTAGAGCTGTGGCTTCCACATGGGCTTTTAAAAATGAGGCTTCTGTTGAACAGATTTGTAAGGCGGCGACTTGGTCTTCGCTTCATACTTTTTCCAAATTTTCCAAATTCAATACTTTTGCTTCTTCGGAGGCTATTTTTGGGAGACAGGTTCTACAAGCAGTGGTGCCTTCCGTTTAAGGTCCCTGTCTTGTCCCTCCCTTCATCCGTGTCCTAAAGCTTTGGTATTGGGATCCCACAAGTAAGGATGAATCCGTGGACTCGATACATCTTACAAGAGAAAACCTAATTTATGCTTACCTGATAAATTTATTTCTCTTGTGATGTATCGAGTCCACGGCCCGCCCTGTTTTTTAAGACAGGCATATATATTTTTATTTTTAAACTTTCAGTCACCACTGCACCCTATGGTTTCTCCTTTTTCTTCCTAGCCTTCAGTCGAATGACTGGGGGGTGGAGTTAAGGGGGGAGCTATATAGGCAGCTCTGCTGTGGGTGCTCTCTTTGCCACTTCCTGTAGGGGAGGAGAATATCCCACAAATAAGGATGAATCCGTGGACTCGATACATCACAAGAGAAATAAATTTATCAGGTAAGCATAAATTGTTTTTTGCAGATGATACCAAGTTAAGTAAGGTTATTAGGTCAGAGCAGGATGAACTTTTGTTACAAAGGGACCTGCAAAAATTAGAAGTATTGGCAGGTAAATGGAAAATGAGATTTAATATGGGAAAATGCAAGGTTCTACATTTTGGAAGTAAAAATAAGCAGGCAACGTATTATTTAAATGGGACAAGACTTAGCCAAACACAGGAGGAAAGGGATTTGGGGGTAGTAATAGATAACAAGCTAAAGATTTGTGAACAATGCAGGGCACAATTCTGTCACTATATAAAGCCCTGGTAAAGACCTCACCTTGAGTATGGAGTGCAGTTCTGGGGACCAATCCAAAAAAAGATATTGCAGAACTAGAAAAAGTCCAGAGAAGGGCCACAAAGCTAATAAGGGGGTTGGAGAATTTAACCTATGAGGAGAGGCTAGCCAAACTGGGTCTGTTTTCTTTAGAAAAAAGGCGCTTAAGAGGGGACATGATTACTTTATATAAATATATTCAAGGCCCATATACAGAGATGGCAGAAGCTCTGTTTATTCCAAGAAAATTGTTTGTGACCAGAGGTCACAATTTAAGTTTGGAGTAAAGGAGATTTAATCTCCTGCAACGGAAACGTTTTTTCACTGTAAGAGCAATAAAAGTGTGGAACTCATTACCAAAGGAGGTAGTGAATGCCAATACCCTAGATACATTTAAAAATTATTTGGATACATTTCTGTCTATAAACAAAATTCATGGATATGATTGCTAGTTTTAAATGGGTCACCTTTTAGTGGGATTATTTAATCTTAACTGGAGCTTTTTGTATATATTTTAGATTTGTATAGGTTGAACTCGATGGACTTCGGTCTTTATTCAACCTCATCTACTATGTTAAAAAAAAACTAAAAAAAAAAAAAAAAAACTATAGCTTGAGGACTGTGAGTCCCACCCTGATGATTGACATATGCCACAGTTGTGACATTGTCTGTCTGAAAACAAATTAACAGTTCTCTCTTCAACAGAGGCCAAAATTGAAGAGCCCTGAGAATCACACACAGTTCCAAAATATTGATTGGTAATCTCGCCTCTTGTGAATTCCAAACTCCTTGTGCTGTCAGAGATCCCCAAACAGCTCCCCAACCTGAAAGACTCATCTGTTGTAATCACAGTCCAGGTTGGACGAACGAAAGAGGCCCCTAGAATTATACGATGGTGATCTAACCACCAAGTCAGAGAAAGTCGAACATTGGGATTTAAGAATATTAATTGTGATATCCTTGTATAATCCCTGCACCATTGATTCAGCATACAAAGCTGGAGAGGTCTCATATGAAAACGAGCAAAGGGTATCGCGTCCGATGCTGCAGTCATGAGACCTAAAACTTCCATGCATATAGGTACCGAAGGGAATGATTGAGACTGAAGGTTCCGACAGGCTGCAACCAATTTTAAACGTCTCTTGTCTGTTAGAGACAGTCATGGACACTGAATCTATCTGGAAACCTAAAAAGGTTACCCTTGACTGAGGAATCAAACTTTTTGGTAAATTGATCCTCCAACCACGTCTTTGAAGAAACAACACTAGTTGATTTGTGCGAGATTCTGCAGAACGTAAAGACTGAGCAAGTACCAAGATATCGTCCAAATAAGGAAACACCGCAATACCCTGCTTTCTGATTACAGAGAGTAGGGCACCGAGAACCTTTGAAAAGATTCTTGGAGCGGTCGCTAGGCAACAAATTGGTAATGCTTGTCTAGAAAAGAGAATCTCAGGAACTGATAATCTGGATGAATCGGAATATGTAGATATGCATCCTGTAAGTCTATTGTGGACATATAATGCCCTTGCTGAACAAAAGAGAGAATAGTCCTTAGTCACCATTGTGAAAGTTGATACTCTTACATATTGATTCAAAATCTTTAGATCCAGAACTGGTCTGAATGAATTTTCTTTCTTTGGGACAATGAATATATTTGAATAAAAACCCAGACCCTGTTCCTGAAACAGAACTGGCATGATTACCCCTGATAACTCCAGGTCTGAAACCACACTTCAGGAAAGCCTGAGCCTTTTCTGGGTTCTCTGGAATGCGTGAGAGAAAAAATCTTCTCACAGGCGGTCTTACTCTGAAGCCTATTCTGTACTCCTGAGAGACAATACTCGGGATCAATTCAGTCCAAAATCATTGGATTCAAACATCTTTGAAAAAACATAATTTATGTAAGAACTTACCTGATAAATACATTTCTTTCATATTAGCAAGAGTCCATGAGCTAGTGACGTATGGGATATACATTCCTACCAGGAGGGGCAAAGTTTCCTAAACCTCAAAATGCCTATAAATACACCCCTCACCACACCCACAATTCAGTTTAACGAATAGCCAAGAAGTGGGGTGATAAGAAAGGAGCGAAAGCATCAAAAATAAGGAATTGGAATAATTGTGCTTTATACAAAAAAAATCATAACCACCACAAAAAAGGGTGGGCCTCATGGACTCTTGCTAATATGAAAGAAATGAATTTATCAGGTAAGTTCTTACATAAATTGTTTTCTTTCATGTAATTAGCAAGAGTCCATGAGCTAGTGTGACGTATGGGATAGCAGATACCCAAGATGTGGAACTTCCACGCAAGAGTCACTAGAGAGGGAGGGATAAAATAGACAGCCAATTCCGCTGAAAAATGAATCCACAACCCAAATAAAAAAAATGAAATAATAAGCAGAAGAATCAAACTGAAACACCTGCCTGAAGTACTTTTCTACCAAAAACTGCTTCTGAAGAGGAGAAAACATCAAAATGGTAGAATTTAGTAAAAGTATGCAAAGAAGACCAAGTTACTGCTTTGCAAATCTGATCAACAGAAGCTTCATTCTTAAAAGCCCAGGAAGTTGAAACTGACCTAGTAGAATGGGCTGTAATCCTTTGAGGCGGGGACTTACCCGACTCTACATAAGCATGATGAATCAAAGATTTTAACCAAGTTGCCAAAGAAATAGCAGAAGCCTTCTGACCTTTCCTGCAACCAGAAAAGATAACAAATAGACTAGAAGTCTTTCTAAAACCTTTAGTAGCTTCAACATAGTATTTCAAAGCTCTTACTACATCCAAAGAATGTAAAGGTTTCTCCAGAGAATTCTTAGGATTAGGACACAATGAAGGAACAACAATGTCTCTACTAATGTTGTTAGAATTCACAACCTTAGGTAAAAATTTAAATGAAGTCCGCAACACCGCCTTATCTTGATGAAAAATCAGAAAAGGAGATTAGCCATCTAGCAGAAGAGATGGCTAAAAGGAATAACACTTTCCAAGAAAGTAATTTAATATCCAGAGAATGCATAGGTTCAAACGGAGGAGCCTGTAAAGCCCTCAGAACCAAATTAAGACTCCAAGGAGGAGAGATTGACTTAATGACAGGCTTGATACGAACCAAAGCCTGTACAAAACAATGAATATCAGGATGATTAGCAATCTTTCTGTGAAAAAGAACAGAAAGAGCAGAGATTTGACCTTTCAAAGAGCTTGCAGACAAACTCTTATCCAAACCATCCTGAAGAAACTGTAAAATTCTAGGAATTCTAAAAGAATGCCTAGAGAATTTATGAGAAGAACACCAAGAAATGTAAGTCTTCCAGACTCAGTAATAAATCTTTCTAGACACATTTACGCGCCTGTATTATAGTATTAATCACTGAATCAGAGAAACCTCTATGACTAAGAATCAAGCATTCAATCTCCATACCTTCAAATTTAATGATTTGAGATCCTGATGGAAAAATGGGCCTTGAGATAGGTCTGGGGATACCTGGGGAGTTTCTTGTTTAGATGAGAGGCCATCAGATCTATTTCTGGAAGTCCCCAGATTTGAACAAACTGAAGAAATACCTCTGGGTGAAGAGACCATTCGCCCTGATGTAACGTCTGGCGACTGAGATAATCCGCTTCCCAATTGTCTACACCTGGGATATGAACCGCAGAGATTAGACAGGAGCTGGATTCCGCCCATACAAGTATCCGAGATACTTCTTTCATAGCCTGTGGACTGTGAGTCCCACCTTGATGATTGACATATGCCACAGTTGTGACATTGTCTGTCTGAAAACAAATAAACGATTCTCTCTTCAGAAGAGGCCAGAACTGAAGAGCTCTGAAAATCACACGGAGTTCCAAAATGTTGATTGGTAATTTCGCCTCCGGAAATTCCCAAACCCCCTGCGCTGTCAGAGATCCCCATACAGCCCCCCAACCTGAAAGACTCGCATCTGTTGAGATTACAGTCCAGGTTGGACGAACAAAAGGGGCCCATTGAATTAGACGATGGTGATTCAACCACCAAGTCAGAGAAGATCGAACATTGGGATTTAAGGATATTAATTGTGATATCTCTGTATAATCCCTGCACCACTGATTCAGCATACAAAGCTGAAGAGGTCTCATGTGAAAGCGAGCAAAGGGGATCGCGTCCGATGCAGCAGTCATGAGACCTAGAATTTCCATGCACAAAGCTACCAAAGGGAATGATTGAGACTGAAGGTTTTGACAAGCTGAAACCAACTTCAGACGTCTCTTTTCTGTTAGAGACAAAGTCATGGACACTGAATCTATTTGAAAGCCCAAAAAAGTTACCTTTGTCTGAGGAATCAATGAACTCTTTGGTAAATTGATCCTCCAACCATGTCTTTGAAGAAACACAAGTTGATTCGTATGAGATTCTGCAGAATGTAAAGACTGAGCAAGTACCAAGATATCGTCCAAATAAGGAAATACCGCAATACCCTGTTCTCCGATTACAGAGAGAAGGGCACCGAGAACCTTTGAAAAGATCCTTGGAGCTGTTGCTAGGCCAAACGGAAGGGCCACAAACTGGTAATGCTTGTCTAGAAAAGAGAATCTCAGGAACTGATAGTGATCTGGATGAATTGGAATATGAAGATATGCATCCTGTAAGTCTATTGTAGACATATAATGCCCTTGCTGAACAAAAGGCAGAATAGTCCTTATAGTCACCATTTTGAATGTTGGTATCCTTGCATAACGATTCAATATTTTTAGATCCAGAACTGGTCTGAAGGAATTCTCCTTCTTTGGTACAATGAATAGATTTGAGTAAAACCCCAGACCCCGTTCCAGAACTGGAACTGGCACAATTACCCCAGCCAACTCTAGGACTGAAACAAATTTCAGAAACGCCTGAGCCTTCACTGGGTTTACTGGAATGCGTGAGAGAAAAAATCTTCTCACAGGCGGCCTTACCTTGAAACCTATTCTGTACCCTTGTGAAACAATGTTCTGAATCCAAAGACTGTGAATCGAATTGATCCAAAAATCTTTGAAAAATCGCAACCTGCCCCCTACCAGCTGTGCTGGAATGAGGGCCGCACCTTCATGCGGATTTGGGAGCTGGTTTTGACTTTCTAAAAGGCTTGGATTTATTCCAGACTGGAGAAGGTTTCCAAACAGAAACCTTTCCTTTAGGGGAAGGGTCAGGCTTTTGTTCCTTATTCTGACAAAAGGAACGAAAACGATTAGCAGCCCTATATTTACCTTTAGATTTTTTTGTCCTGAGGCAAAAAGGTTCCTTTCCCCCCAGTAACAGTTGAAATAATAGAATCCAACTGTGAACCAAATAATTTATTATCTTTGAAAGAAAGAGAAAGCAAAGTTGACTTAGAAGTCATATCTGCATTCCAAGATTTAAGCCATAAAGCTCTTCTAGCTAAAATAGCTAAAGACATATACCTGACATCAATTCTAATGATATCAAAAATGGCATCTCAAATAAAGTTATTAGCATGTTGAAGAAGTTTAACAATGCTATAAGCATTATGGTCTGACACTTGTTGCGCTAAAGCTTCCAACCAGAAAGTGGAAGCTGCTGCAACATCAGCCAAAGAAATAGCAGGTCTAAGAAGATTACCTGAACATAAATAAGCTCTCCTTAGAAAGGATTCAAGCTTCCTATCTAAAGGATCCTTAAAGGAAGTACTATCCACTGTAGGAATAGTAGTACGTTTAGCAAGAGTAGAGAGAGCCCCATCAACTTTAGGGATTTTGTCCCAAAATTCTTATCTATCAGATGGCACAGGGTACAATTTCTTAAACCTTGGAGAAGGAGTAAATGAAGTACCCAGACTAATCCATTCCCTAGAAATTACTTCTGAAATAGCATCAGGAACTGGAAAAACTTCAGGAATAACTACATGAGGTTTAAAAACCGAATTTAAACGCTTAGTAGATTTAGTATCAAGAGGACTAGACTCCTCCATATCTAATGCAATCAACACTTCTTTAAGTAAAGAACGAATAAACTCCATCTTAAATAAATATGAAGATTTATCAGTGTCAATATCTGAAGCAGAATCTTCTGAACCAGATAGATCCTCATCAGAAACAGATAAGTCAGAATGATGGCGGTCACTTAAAAATTCATCTGAAATATGAGAAGTTTTAAAAGACCTTTTACGTTTACTGGAAGGGGGAATAACAGACAGAGCCTTCCTAATAGAATTAGAAACAAATTATTTTACATTAATAGGGACATCCTGAACATTAGATGTTGAAGGAAAAACAACAGGTAAAGGATTATTACTAATGGAGACACTATCTGCGTTAGAAAGCTTATCATGACAACTAACACAAACTACAGCCAGAGGAACAGATACCAAAAGTTTACAACAGATGCACTTAACTTTGGTAGAACCAGCATCAGGCAGCGTCTTTCCAGAAGTAGATTCTGATCCAGGGTCAGGTTGTGACATCTTGCAATATGTAATAGAAAAAACAACATATAAAGCAAAATTATCAAATTCCTTAAATGACAGTTTCAGGAATGGGAAAAGATGCAAAATAAACAAGCCTCTAGCCACCAGAAGCAATAAAAAAGTGAGACTTAAATAATGTGTAAAAAAGGTGGAGACAAGTATGACGCCCACATTTTTTGGCGCCAAGTATGACGCCCACATTATTGGCGCCAAGTATAACGCCCATATTTTTTGGCGCCAAGAATGACGCAACTTCCTCTGACGTCAAAAAACGACGCCCACATTTTTTGGTTCAAAAAAATGTCTAACACATATACGTCAAAAAATGACGTAACCACGACAAACTTCCAGCGTGAACTATGGCGCCGGAAATGACAAAATTTTGCGCCAAAAAAGTTTGCGCCAAGAATGACGCAATAAATTGAAGCATTTTCTGCCCCCGCGAGCCTAACAGCCCGCAGGGAAAAAGTCAATTGAAAAATTATTTAAGGTAAGAAAAAATGTATTCATATGCATTATCCCAAATAATGAAACTGACAGTCTGAATGAAGGAATGCTGATTATCCTGAATCATGGCAAATATAAGTTTAAACACATATATTTAGAACTTTACATATAAAGTGCCCAACCATAGCTTAGAGTGTCATAAATAAAATAAGACTTACTCACCCTAAGACACTCATCTACATATAATAGATAGCAATACCAGTACTGAAACGAGAATCAGTAGAGGTAATGGTATATAAGAGTATATCGTCGATCTGAAAAGGGAGGTAGGAGAAGAAATCTCTACGACCGATAATAGAGAACCTATGAAATAGATTCCCTAGAGGAAGACCATTGTATTCAAATAGGCAATACTCTCTTCACATCCCTCTGACATTCACTGCACACTGAGAGGAAAACCGGGCTCCATCCTGCTGCGAAGCGCATATCAACGTAGAATCTAGCAAAAACTTCACCAAATTTGTAAAACTGAATTGTGGGTGTGGTGAGGGGTGTATTTATAGGCATTTTGAGGTTTAGGAAACTTTGCCCCTCCTGGTAGGAATGTATATCCCATACGTCACTAGCTCATGGACTCTTGCTAATTACATGAAAGAAACTGTAATCTGCCACCTACCAGCTGAGCTTGAATGAGGGCCACACCCTCATGCGGACTTGGGGGCTTGTTTTGATCTTATAATTGGCTTGGATTTATTCCAAATTGAGGAAGGCTTCCAATTGGAAACAGATTCCTTTGGGGAAGGATTAGATTTCTGTTCCTTATTAAGTCGAAAGGAACAAAAACGGTTAGAAGCTTTAAATTTACCCTTAGACTTTTTATCCCAAGGCAAAAAGGCTCCCTTCCCCCCAGTGACAGTTGAAATTATTGAATCCAACTGAGAACCAAATAATTTGTTACCTTGGAAAGAAAGAGATTGCAATCTGGCATTAGAAGTCATATCCGCATTCTAGATTTAAGCCATAAAGCTCTTCTAGCTAAAATAGCTAAAGACATATATCTAACATCAATTTTGATGATATCAAAAATGGCATCACAAATGAAATTATTAGCACGTTGAATTAATTTAACAATGCTATACAAATTATGTTCCGATACTTGTTGCGCTAAAGTTTCCAACCAAAAAGTTGAAGCAGCTGCAACATCTGCCAAAGAAATTGCAGGCCTAAGATGACCTGATTATAAATAAGCTTTCCTTAGATAAGATTCAAGTTTCCTATCTAAAGGATCTTTAAAAGAAGTACTATCTTCCGTAGGAATAGTAGTACGTTTAGCAAGAGTAGAGATAGCCTATAGCCTAGATTGTAAGTTCCCACGGGAATAGGTCCCTCAATCCCTCCTGTATGTGTTTGTAAATTTTGTCCTGTATCTTACAAGTCTTGTATTGTTTTATTTAAATGAATTGTATCCATGGACAGCGCTGTGGAATATGTTGACGCATAATAATAGTCCCATCAACATTGGGGATCTTTTCCCAAAACTCCAATCTAACAGTTGGCAAAGGATAAAAAAATTTAAACCTTGAAGGAATAAAAGAAGTACCAGGCCTATTCCATTCCTTAGAAATCCTATCTGAAATAACATTTAGGAACTGGAAAAACCTCTGGATTAACCACAGGAGGTTTATAAACAGAATGTAAACATTTACTAGTTTTAATATCAAGAGGACTAGTTTCTTCAATATCTAATGTAATCAACACTTCTTTTAATAAAGAACGAATATAGTCCATTTTAAATAAATAAGAGGATTTGTCCGTTTCCAATATCTGAAGCAGGATCTTATGAATCAGATAGATCATCATCAGAGAAAGATTCATCAGTATGTTGTTGGTCATTTGAAATTTCATCAACTCTATGAGAAGTTTTAAAAGACCTTTTACGTTTATTAGAAGGCGGAATGGCAGACAAAGCCTTCTGAACGGAATCAGAAATAAATTCTCTTAAATTTAAAGGTTTATCCTGAGCATTAGATGTTGAGGGACCAGCAACAGGTAATGAACTACTACTGATGGAAACATTTTCTGCATTTAAAGGTTTTTCATGACAACTATTACAAACCACAGCTAGAGGTATAGTCTCTGCAAGTTTACAACAAATGGACTTAGCTTTGGTAGAACCGATATCAGGCAGCAGGGATCCAGCAGTAGATTCTGAGACAGGATCAGATTGAGACATCTTGCAAAAGTAAGAGAAAAAACATATAAAGCAAAATTATAAATTTTCTTATGACAGTTTCAGGAATTGGAAAAAATGCAAACAGCATAGCCCTCTGACATAGAAAAAGGGCAGAGGCAAAAGGAATGGGGTTAAAAAATATTGAAAACATTTGGCGCCAAGAATGACGCACAACAAACAGAAAAATATTTTTTGGCGCCAAAAACGTCCGGAAACGAAACACTCGTGTCATAGAAGACGCAACCTTGTGAAGGACTCAGCGCCAATTAAGACGCCAGAAATGATGAATTTGCATCAACGAACGTAACTTCGCGCCAAAAAATCTTGCGGCAAAAATGACGCAATAAATTTTGGCATTTTGCGCCCTCACGAGCCTAATTCTGCCCGCAAATTTAAAGAGTCAATTTGAAAATAGACTATACCCCAGGTAAGAAATAATTTTCCTAAAAAATGCATTTGCCAGATATGAAACGGACAGTCTGCAAAAGGAAATATACTGAAACCTGAATCATGGCAAATATAAGATATATATATATATATACTTACCAAAGACACCCATCCACATATAGCAGATAGCCAAACCAGTACTGAAACGGTTATCAGTAGAGGTAATGGAATATGAGTATATCGTTAATCTGAAAAGGGAGGTAGGAGATGAACCTCTACGGCCGAAAACCTATGAAATCCCCGTGAGGAAAACCATTGCATTTAATAGGTGATACTCCCTTCACATCCCTCTGACATTCACTGTACTCTGAGAGGAATCGGGCTTCAAAATGCTGAGAAGCGCATATCAACGTAGAAATCTTAGCACAAACTTACTTCACCACCTCCATAGGAGGCAAAGTTTGTAAAACTGAATTGTGGGTGTGGTGAGGCGTGTATTTTTATAGGCATTTTGAGGTTTGGGAAACTTTGCCCCTCCTGGTAGGATTGTATATCCCATATGTGACATATAGCTCATGGACTCTTGCCAATTACATGAAAGAAAACACTCTAAATCTGTCAGATTGCAAGGGCATCTCCTGTGCACAGCCCTCTTCAGATCACCCCACAGATTTTTGATTGGATTCAGGTCTGGGCTCTGGCTGGGCCATTCCAAAACTTTAATCTTCTTCTGGTGAACCATTCCTTTGTTGATTTGGATGTATGCTTTGGGTCGTTGTCATGCTGAAAGATGAAGTTCCTCTTCATGTTCAGCTTTCTAGCAGATGCCTGAAGGTTTTGTACCATTGACTGGTATTTAGAACTGTTCATAATTCCCTCTACCTTAAATAAGGCCCCAGTTCCAGCTGAAGAACAGACCCAAAGCATGATGCTACCACCACCATGCTTCACTTTGGGTATGGTGTTGTTTTTGCGCCAAACATATCTCTTGGAATTGCCATAAAGTTCAACCTTGGTTTCATCAGACCATAACACCTTTTCTCACATGCTTTTGGGAGACTTCAGATGATTTTCTTCTCGTCTTTCATCAATTTTGGAGGGATATCCAGTTCTTGGTAATGTCATTGTTGTGCCATATGTTCTCCACTTTATGATGACTGTCTTAACTGTGTTCCATGGTATATCTAATGCCTTGGAAATTCTTTTGTACCCTTTTCCTGACTGATACCTTTTAATAATGAGATCCCTCTGATGCTTTGGAAGCTCTCTGCGGACCATGGCTTTTGTGTAGGACGCGATTAAGAAAATGTCAGGAAAGACCTACTAGAACAGCTGATCTTTATTCAGGGTTAATCAGAGGCACTTTAAATTATGGCAGGTGTGTGATGACTCTTATTTAACATGGTTTTGAATGTGATTGCTTAATTCTGAACACAGCTACATCCCCACTTATGCAACCACATTATTTTAGTTTTTTTTTGTTTACTTCCCTCCTGTCAGGGTGCCAGGAATCAGACTGAGACGAGAAGTGCAAAAATAATCACACCTTTATTAATAGCAAAAAATAATAAAAAGTCAAATAACAAGCCAGGAATCAAAACCAGAACTGGTAGTCAGACAAGCCGAATCAGGAGCCAAAGCGAGTAGTCAGACGAGCCGGAATCAGGAACAAGGAGAACAGCAGAGTCGGGAACAAGCCAGGCATCAGGAGCCAGGAGGGACGTCAGACAGCCAGGTAATACACAGGAACTCTCACAAACAGGTCTGAGACAACGCAAGGGCAAAGCATACTGAACAAAGGCCCTTTAAATAATAAGTGATGACATCACAATTCTGAGGCTGCATCCTGTCTCACACGGATGATGTACACCAGTCTGGCCATAAAAGAAAGTGCAGGAAATGAGCAGCATCACACAGAATACACCAAAGTCAGCAAGAGGGGGTGAGTAAAATGGCTGCCAGCAGCACATGGCAAACAAAGCAGGAAAAAAAACCCTGACAGTACCCTCCCCTCAATGACCCCTCCCCCGCAGGAGGACAAAAGGCTTATTGGGGAAACGGGCATGGAAGGCACGGAGGAGGGCAGGAGCATGAACATCAGAGGGAACCCATGAACGCTCCTCCGGACCGTAGCCCCTCCAGTGAACCAAATACTGTACGCTTCCCCTGGACATACGAGAGTCAATAATGCTGCTGACCTCATACTCCTCATGGTTGTCAACAAAGATAGGACGGGGACGAGGCAACACAGTGATAAACCAATTACAAACCAATGGTTTCAAGAGGGAGACATGAAAAACATTGGAAATGCGCATTGCAGGAGGAAGGTCAAGAGCGTAGGCCACAGGATTGACCCGTCTGAGTATTCGAAAAGGACCAACATAACAGGGAGCCAGTTTTTTGTAAGGCACACAAAGGTTCAAGTTTCGGGAGGACAGCCAAACTCTCTTACCAAACTGATAGGAAGGTGCGGGCAGACGCCTACGATCAGCCTGGAACTTTTGGTGCTGCATAGATAAATGCAATACTGAATCTGCACCCACGTGGAACGGAGTTGCCGGAGATGCTCCTCCAAAGCCGGAATAACCTGAGACATGAATCAATCGGGCAACAAGGATGGTTGAAACCCATAATTCGCCATGAACGGGGATAACTTGGAGGAACCATTAATAGCACTATTACGAGCAAACTCTTCCCAAGGTAACAGTTCAGACCAATTATTGTGGTGATCTGAGACATAGCAACGGAGGAACTGTTTCAGAGCTTGATTAGACCGTTCCGCAGCCCCATTGGATTGAGGGTGATATGCCGAGGAGGAGGAGAGCTGGATCCCCATTTGAGCACAAAAGGAAAGCCAAAATCTGGAGACAAACTGACTACCCCGGTCTGTCACTATCTCCTTGGGTAACCCATGTAAACGGAAGACCTCACGGGCAAAAATTGAAGCAAGCTCCTGAGCGGTAGGCAACTTCAAGGGAATGCAATGTGACATGTTAGAAAAACGGTCAACCACCATAAGGATAACAGTATTGCCATTGGAAACGGAGAGCTTGACAATGAAGTCCATGGTAAGATGTGTCCAAGGACGCTCACCATTAGCAATAGGTTGAAGAAGACCCACAGGAAGACGTTGAGTCTTATTCTGTGCACAAACTGAGCAGGAGGCAACATACGCAGCAACATCAGAACGAAGACCTGGCCACCAGAATTGTCGAGTGACAGACCAAATCATTTGTTTCTTGCCTGGGTGACATGTGGCTTTAGGATAGTGGTAAGTGTGCAAAAGTTTAGTTTGAAGATTCTCAGGAACAAAACACTTACCACTAGGTTTCTCAGGAGGTGCATTGGTTTGTGCAGCCAGGATCTCCTCCCCCAAGGGAGAAGTCAAATTAGTACGTATGGTAGCCAAAATATGGTCAGGAGGTATAACTGGAGTAGGTACAGACTCCTTCTTAGACAGAGGTGAAAAATGTTGAGAGACGGCATCAGCCCTAACATTCTTACTACCAGGCAGGTAGAAGACCACATAATTAAACCAAGACAAAAATAGCGCCCATCTGGCCTGTCGGGGTGACAAACGTTTTGCTTCAGATAGATGATTTAAATTCTTGTGGTCAGTAAGAATGAGCACTGGCATGCTAGTACCCTCGAGAAGATGCCTCCATTCTTTGAGTGCCAAAATTATGGCCAGTAATTCCCTGTCGCCAATTTCATTATTGCACTCCGCTGGAGACAATTTCTTAGAGAAGAAACCACACGGATGCAAGGAACCGTCAGGCGTAGGACGTTGAGACAAGAGGGCACCTACTCCAGTCTCCGACGCATCGACCTCAAGAACGAAAGGCAGGACAGGGTTAGGATGAGCCAGAACTGGAGCGGCAGCAAAGGCAGTCTTAAGACTATCAAAGGCCTTAATGGCAGTAGGTGACCAATGGAGTGGATTATTCTCTTTACGGGTCATGTCTGTGATAGGTTTGACCAAGGAAGTAAACAGAGATAACATAACTTAGGAAGGTTACTTGGGTCTGATGGAACTCACATTTCTCAAGTTTAGAAAACAGGCCATTCTCAAGTAGTCTCTGAAGAACCCGTGTAACATCAGAACGATGAGCCTCAAGTGTGGGTGAGTGTATGAGGATGTCGTCTAAGGACACCACAACACACTGTTGCAACATATCTCATAGGACATCATTAATAAATTCCTGGAAAACAGCAGGAGCATTACATAGGCCAAAGGGCATTACAAGATACTTGTAATGCCCGCTCCTGGTGTTAAATGCTGTTTTCCACTCGTGGCCCTCCTTGATCCTCACAAGATTGTACGCTCCTTTCAAATCAAGTTTAGTAAAGACCGTAGCTCCCTTGAGGCAGTCAAAGCGTTCCATAATGAGCGGAATAGGGTAAGCATTCTAAATGGTAAGACGATTAGGACCCCTATAAGTGATGGATGGTCTTAACTCGCCACCCTTTTTCTTCACAAAGAAGCCAGCCCCTGCAGGAGAGCAGGATTTGCGGATGATCCCCCGCGACACAGCATTGGAAACATACTCCTCCATAGCACAATTCTCCGCAACAGACAGAGGATAAACCCGGGCCCCGAAGAGGAATGGCTCCGGGTTGCAGGTCTATGGCACAATCGTAAGACCGGTGAGGAGGCAACGTACCGGCACGCACATTGTCAAAAACGTCTAGGAACTCTCGGTACTCCTCTGGCAATTGAGATACTGAAGAAGTGCACAAAACTTTAACTAGTTTCAGAAGACAAGTTGAAATATATTGTGGAGACCACAACAAAATTTTGGACCTGCGCCAGTCGAGACTGGGATTGTGCTTTTGGAGCCAGGGATAACCCAGAACAACCGGAAAATGCGGAGAGTTTATCACCTGGAACTGGAGGGTTTCAAAATGGAGAGCCCCAACAGCCATGGATAACGGAGCAGTTTCGTGAGTAATGAGTGCGGGCTGAAGGGGCCTGCCATCAATGGCCTCAATAGAAAGCGGAACGGACCGAGGCAAAACAGGAATGGAGTGCTTCAATACAAAAGCACTGTCAATGAAATAGCATGCAGCACCGGAGTCAAGAGCCTGAGTGACTATGGAGGAGTCCTCCCAGGAAAGGACAACTGTGACCAAAGGTTTCTCCTTTAGTGTTTCCGGGGACAAGGATAAAACACCCAAGGTCTGCCCCCGACAGGACCTTAGGTGTGAGCGTAGGACAAGACTTCAAAAGGTGGCCCTGTAACCCACAATAGAGGCAGAGCCCCTCCCTCCTCCTAAAGGCCCTCTCCGCCGTGGAGAAACGTGTGAATCCCAACTGCATCGGCTCAGCAGTACTTTGGGACCAGGAGGCATGGGTGGAGAGGGAGGCATGGGTGGGAAAAAACACGTAGGAGACAATGGTACAGGAGGCTTCCGCAAGCGCTCCTTGAATGAAGGCCTCTCACTTAGTCTGATGTCAATTAGGATCAAAAAGAGACCAATGCCTTGATCTTCTGGTAAATCTCTGGCAGCAACTTAGTCTTTAATCGCATCAGAGAGCCCATGAAAGAAGGTGGCAACAAGGGCTTCAATTGTTCCAACCTACCTCTGCGGCAAGCGTACGGAACTCAATGGCATACTGAGCAACAGATCTTGTACCTTGCTGAATGGACATGAGTCGTTTAGCAGCAGAGGAGGAGCAAGCCGGAACATCAAATACCCTTTAAAAGGAGGCCACAAATTCAGGGTAATTTGAAATCACAGGTTTATTAGTCTCCCACAAGGGATTAGCCCAGGCAAGAGCTGTGTCAGAGAGTAACGAGATGAGAAATCCCACCTTAACTCTGTCAGAGGGAAACGCCTGAGGTAACATTTTAAAGTAAATGCCCACCTGGTTCAAAAACCCTCTGCACTGATTAGGATCACCTTCATATCGCTGAGGTAGAGGTGTAGAACCGGACATGCTCCTGGTAGGACTAGGTGCAGCAGCGAAAACAGTAGCAGCCATAACTTGCGGGACACTTTGGTCCAAATGTGCAGTGCGAGTCAGCAGGGTTTGCAGGGCTAGTTCAAATTGATCCAAGCAATGATCCTGTTCATCCATCCTGGAAATTATGGCAGGTAAAGGTGGATTATTAGCACCATCAGGATTCATGGCCCTTGCGTAATGTCAGGGTGCCAGGAATCAAACTGAGACGAGAAGTGCAAACATAATCACACCTTTATTAAGAGCAAAAAATAGTAAGTCCACAAGTCAAATAACGAGCCATGAATCAAAACCAGAGCTGGTAGTCAGACGAGCCGAGTCGGGAGCCAAAGCGAGTAGTCAGACGAGCCGGAATCAGGAACAAGGAGAACAGCAGAGTCGGGAACAAGCCAGGGATCAGGAACCAGGAGGGACGTCAGACAGCCAGGTAATACACAGGAGCTCTCACAAACAGGTCTGAGACAACGCAAGGGCAAAGCATACTGAACAGAGGCCCTTTAAATAATAAGTGATGACATCACAATTCTGAGACTGCATCCTGTCTCACACGGATGATGTACACCAGTCTGGCCATAAAAGAAAGTGCAGGAAATGAGCAGCATCACACAGAATGCACCAACGTCAGCAAGAGAGGTGAGTAAAATGGCTGCCAGCAGCACATGGCAAACAAAGCAAGAAAAAACCCTGACACCTCCACCTTAAAGATTTCAGTTTGTATTTCAATTGGGTTGTGTAGTTTATAGGTCACATTAAAGGTGGAAAAAGTTCTGAAATCATTTTAACAGCGGTGTGTAGACTTTTTTATATCCACTGTATGTCTAGTACTACTGAGCCGTCCACCTCTGAGGGTTCCCTGTCCCGTGAGGTGCGTTCCCTGCATTCATCTCCAATTGCAAATGCAGGGCCCCAGGGTCTATTACTCCTGCGGGAGAGATTTGTTGGCCGTCAGATTTTGCGGATCAACTGCAAACGGTGGTATCGAAAGTGATCCATGCCTCACCACGTTCTGCTAAGCGCAACCGTAGGTCGTAACATGGCGGCCGGCCCAGGAGTTGTCAACGCCTATGGAAATATCAGAGGCGTTGTAAGATGACGAGGCCCACTCCGACTTTTTGGAAGTGTCCCCTTCTGGGTCGTAGTCCGTCTCATCTAAACCTCCGGCTGCAGAGGAGCCTAACTTTAGGTTTAGGATAGAGAATTTGGGCTTTTTGCTGATGCAAGTGCTTGTTACCCTGGAGGTTCTGGAACTGAAGCTTCCGGAGGAACCTGCGATTCCTATGCTTGACAAGGTATATGAGGACAGGGTGGTGCCTCAGGCCTTCCCGGTTCCTGTTAGGATGGCTATTATTAAGAATGAATGGGAGTGATTAGGTTCTTCCTTTTCCCCTTCTTGCTTTAAGAAACTGTTCCCCGTTCCAGACTCTCAGCTTGAGCTGTGGGTTACTGTCCCTAAGGTGGATGGTGCTATCTCCATGCTAGCGAAACGGACAACTATCCCCCCCGAGGATAGTTCGTCGTTTAAAGAGCCTATGGATAATATCCACGGTTACAGGAGGCAAGGGAGCTTTCCTACTGCAGGATAAGAACGCTAAGCCTAAAGGATATAATTTTCGTCCCTTTTCGTGCAGACAAGGCCCACTTGGGAACTTGGAAGCCGGCTTATTCTTGGAACAAATCTAAGTAGAACAAGAAGCCCGCAGAGTAAAAATTGGCATGAAGGGGCAGCCCCCGACCAGTCTCCGGACCAAGTAGGGGGCAGATTATCTCTCTTCTCAGAAGCCTGGTTACAGGACGTTCAGGATCCTTGGGTTCTGGAGGTTGTCGCCCAGGGTTACAGTATAGGGTTCTGATTCCTTCCACCCAGGGGCAGATTCCTTCTGTCAAATCTATCTTCAATACCAGAAAAGAGAGATGCCTTTCTAGAGTGTGTGAGGAATCTCTCCATTCGGCGTTATCGTACCAGTACCCCTAGCAGAAAGGGGTCTAGGGTACTATTCAAATCTTTTTGTGGTTCCAAAAAGGAGGGCACTTTCCACCCAATTTTGCAGCCTAAAGTGTTTAAACAAGTTTCTGAGTGTCCCATCGTTCAAAATGGAAATGATCAGATCTATTCTGCCCCTAGTTCAAGAGGGACAGTTCATGACACTTACCTTCATGTACCAATCCACAGGGACCACTTCAAGTTCCTAAGATTTGTGTTTCTGGACCAACACTTCCAGTTTGTGGCCCTCCCCTTTGGTCTGGCGACGGCCCAAGAGTCTTGGTCGGGCGACGGCGAGAGTCTTTACAAAGGTTCTGGGGGCACTACTTGCAGTGGCCAGAGACATTGCTGTGGCACCCTATCTGGACGGCATCCTAGTCCAGGCGCCGTTGCTCAGTCTCGCAGAGGATCATTCGTTGGCTCTTCTTTTTCTCCAATCTCACGGTTGAAAGATCAACTCAGGAAAGGGATCCCAGCAATAGGGTGGAGTTCCTGGGCACGATAATAGACTCTGTCCATGAAAATATTTCTCACAGACAAGCGACGCAGGAAGATTGCTTCCTCTTGTCTTGCCCTTCAGTCCTCCTCAGTGACTCAGTTTATGGAGATGATCGGACTCATGGTTTCCAGCATAGATGTCACTCCATTCGCCAAGTTCCATCTCAGACCTCTTCAATTGTGTATGTTGAGACAGTAGATAGATCATTCAGATCTATCATAGCAGATATCTATGGATTTTCTCACAAACATAGCAAGAAAGTGGATTCCCCAAATTAAGGGGTTTCCAAAAGTCTAGGCTTAATCAGCACAACCGTTAATAAAAACTCAAGAAACATAAGTGTCAAAAAATAAAAATATCCTTTAATAAATCACACAATTCACAAACATACCACATTCATGCATGGGATCCCAGTAATAAAAAAGTCAATGGACTGAGAGCAAACTTCTGGTGCACCAGGGTGAACTGGATATGTATATGTTAACCAGTGGTATTAGATATTTGTAATCCACAAAGAAGATAGTTCCATATCTTTAAAGTCCCCAAAGTGCCGCTCTGCTGAACTAGCCAGACCAAACCCTCGACCCAAAACAGTGATCAAGTCACCTTTCAAAGCATACTTTTTCAAGCCGTATATGTTATTCACAGGTACATCAACTGTCATATCCTTCTTGACCACATTTGGTAAACAGTACTACCTGTGTTCGTAGTGCCGACGGCAGAATCTTCAATGCTTACATGGAGCACGGTCTTACAGGGCAGGTCGGGGCTAGTCGGGATCCAATGCTGCGGTAACAAAAAAAGGCTGCAAAGCACCGACGAGTCTGAACGCTTGTTTCACTCCTTCACATAGTGCAGCGTGGAGCTTCTTCCGGGTGCTGACGTCACTTAAATTAGAGTATCCTTTTATTGGTGCATAGTATTTGCCGGTCGTTCATTGATTCGTTGCCCTACTTGTCAATCATGCTTTAGTTTTTTTTCAAAGTAGCAAGACTTGACTCATCTGATAAGTGTAGCATTTCAAAACGTAATGTTTGTTACAAATACTTTGTGTCCAATTTCAGCACTCATTACGTGAAGTATAGCCGACTTAATACCATAAAGGAAATATAAAAAAGCAAAACATTCATACAACCATTCACAATATACACAAACAACCATAATTAAAAACAAAACATTAATCTTTATTTATTTCATTTAATAAATGTTTCTCTTAATTCCAACTACTTTTAAATCTTGCACTATTTCTTACATATAATATAACTTTGTGCGTGTGTATGTACAATTTTTACTAAACACGAAAGGAAAGCTATCCTCAATTTACCTTAACACTTATACTGCTTTTTTTCAAAAAAAGGGAATATACAACAACTACATTCAAATAGATTCCAAAATATTTAACTGGTCAATGTGCAAACAGAGGGGGTTTCAGACCAAAAAGGAAGCAAATTCCAACTTCTCATTAAGTCCATTTGGTGATAATGTATTCAGTCTATACATCCATCTTGTCTCTTTTTGTAATAAAATCGTGTCAATATCACCTCCACGGATACTTAACAGACTCTATACCAATAAATTGGAGACCATCAGTTTTAGATCCATGAAACTGTGCAAAATGTCTTGCAACTGGGCTGTCTACATCACAATGCTAAATGTCATCTCTATGTTCAGTAATGCGAGATTGTAGCTCTCTAAAAGTTTTTCCTACATTTTCCTTCCTTTTTTGTTTGTGTAAAAAGTTTTATGTAGGAAAAACTTTTAGAGAGCTACGATCTCGCATTACTGAACATAGAGAGGACATTAAGCATTGTGATGTAGACAGCCCAGTTGCAAGACATTTTGCACAGTTTCATGGATCTAAAACTGATGATCTCCAATTTATTGGTATAGAGTCTGTTATGTTAAGTATCTGTGGAGGTGATATTGACACGATTTTATTACAAAAAGAGACAAGATGGATGTATAGACTGAATACATTATCACCAAATGGACTTAATGAGAAGTTGGAATTTGCTTCCTTTTTGGTCTGAAACCCCCTCTGTTTGCACATTGACCAGTTAAATATTTTGGAATCTATTTGAATGTAGTTGTTGTATATTCCCTTTTTTTGAAAAAAAGCAGTATAAGTGTTAAGGTAAATTGAGGATAGCTTTCCTTTCGTGTTTAGTAAAAATTGTACATACACACGCACAAAGTTATATTATATGTAAGAAATAGTGCAAGATTTAAAAGTAGTTGGAATTAAGAGAAACATTTATTAAATGAAATAAAGATTGTTTTGTTTTTAATTATGGTTGTTTGTGTATATTGTGAATGGTTGTATGAATGTTTTGCTTTTCTTTCATGTAATTAGCAAGAGTCCATGAGCTAGTGACATATGGGATATACATTCCTACCAGGAGGGGCAAAGTTTCCCAAACCTCAAAATGCCTATAAATACACCCCTCACTACACCCACAAATCAGTTTTACAAACTTTGCCTCCTATGGAGGTGGTGAAGTAAGTTTGTGCTAGATTCTACGTTGATATGCGCTCCGCAGCAGGTTGAAGCCCGGTTTTCCTCTCAGCGTGCAGTGAATGTCAGAGGGATGTGAGGAGAGTATTGCCTATTTGAATTCAATGATCTCCTTCTACGGGGTCTATTTCATAGGTTCTCTGTTATCGGTCGTAGAGATTCATCTCTTACCTCCCTTTTCAGATCGACGATATACTCTTATATATATATACCATTACCTCTACTGATTTTCGTTTCAGTACTGGTTTGGCTTTCTACAACATGTAGATGAGTGTCCTGGGGTAAGTAAGTCTTATTTTCTGTGACACTCTAAGCTATGGTTGGGCACTTTATAAAAAAGTTCTAAATATATGTATTCAAACATTTATTTGCCTTGACTCAGGATGTTCAACATTCCTTATTTCAGACAGTCAGTTTCATTTTTGGGATAATGCATATGAATCAATCAATTTTTTTCTTACCTTAAAATTTGACTTTTTCCCTGTGGGCTGTTAGGCTCGCGGGGGCTGAAAATGCTTCATTTTATTGCGTCATTCTTGGCGCGGACTTTTTTGGCGCAAAAATTTTTTCTGTTTCCGGCGTCATACGTGTCGCCGGAAGTTGCGTCATTTTTGACGTTCTTTTGCGCCAAAAGTGTCGGCGTTCCGGATGTGGCGTCATTTTTGGCGCCAAAAGCATTTAGGCGCCAAATAATGTGGGCGTCTTTTTTGGCGCTAAAAAAATATGGGCGTCATTATTGTCTCCACATTATTTAAGTCTCATTATTTATTGCTTCTGGTTGCTAGAAGCTTGTTCACTGGCATTTTTTCCCATTCCTGAAACTGTCATTTAAGGAATTTGATCAATTTTGCTTTATATGTTGTTTTTTTCTATTACATATTGCAAGATGTCCCACGTTGAAACTGAGTCAGAAGATACTTCTGGAAAATCGCTGCCTGGTGCTGGAGCTACCAAAGCTAAGTGTATCTGCTGTAAACTTATGGTATCTGTTCCTCCAGCTGTTGTTTGTACTGATTGTCATGACAAACTTGTTAATGCAGATAATATTTCCTTTAGTAATGTTACATTACCTGTTGCTGTTCCGTCAACATCTAATACTCAGTGTTCCTGATAACATAAGAGATTTTGTTTCTAAATCCATTAAGAAGGCTATGTCTGTTATTCCTCCTTCTAGTAAACTTAAAAAGTCTTTTAAAACTTCTCATTTTTCAGATGAATTTTTAAATGAACATCATCATTCTGATTCTGATAATGGTTCTTCTGGTTCAGAGGATTCTGTCTCAGAGGTTGATGCTGATAAATCTTCATATTTATTTAAAATGGAATTTATTCGTTCTTTACTTAAAGAAGTCCTAATTGCATTAGAAATAGAGGATTCTAGTCCTCTTGTTACTAAATCTAAACGTTTAGATAAGGTTTTTAAATCTCCTGTAGTTATTCCAGAAGTTTTTCCTGTCCCTGATGCTATTTCTGAAGTAATTTCCAGGGAATGGAATAATTTGGGTAATTCATTTACTCCTTCTAAACGTTTTAAGCAATTATATCCTGTGCCATCTGACAGATTAGAGTTTTGGGACAAAATCCCTAAGGTTGATGGGGCTGTCTCTACTCTTGCTAAGCGTACTACTATTCCTACGGCAGATGGTACTTCCTTTAAGGATCCTTTAGATAGGAAAATTGAATCCTTTCTAAGAAAAGCTTACTTGTGTTCAGGTAATCTTCTTAGACCTGCTATATCTTTAGCGGATGTTGCTGCAGCTTCAACTTTTTGGTTAGAAGCTTTAGCGCAACAAGTAACAGATCATAATTCTCATAGCATTATTAATCTTCTTCAACATGCTAATAATTTTATTTGTGATGCCATTTTTGATATCATTAGAGTTGATGTCAGGTATATGTCTCTAGCTATTTTAGCTAGAAGAGCTTTATGGCTTAAAACTTGGAATGCTGATATGTCTTCTAAGTCTACTCTGCTTTCCCTTTCTTTCCAGGGTAATTATTTGGTTCTCAGTTGGATTCTATTATCTCAACTGTTACTGGAGGGAAAGGAACTTTTTTACCACAGGATAAAAAATCTAAAGGTAAATTTAGGTCTAATAATCGTTTTCGTTCCTTTCGTCACAACAAGGAACAAAAGCCTGATCCTTCATCCTCAGGAGCAGTATCAGTTTGGAAACCATCTCCAGTCTGGAATAAATCCAAGCCTTTTAGAAAACCTAAGCCAGCTCCTAAGTCCACATGAAGGTGCGGCCCTCATTCCAGCTCAGCTGGTAGGGGGCAGATTACGTTTTTTCAAAGAAATTTGGATCAATTCCGTTCACAATCTTTGGATTCAGAACATTGTTTCAGAAGGGTACAGAATTGGCTTCAAGATAAGGCCTCCTGCAAAGAGATTTTTTCTTTCCCGTGTCCCAGTAAACCCAGCGAAGGCTCAAGCATTTCTGAAATGTGTTTCAGATCTAGAGTTGGCTGGAGTAATTATGCCAGTTCCAGTTCTGGAACAGGGGCTGGGGTTTTATTCAAATCTCTTCATTGTACCAAAGAAGGAGAATTCCTTCAGACCAGTTCTGGATCTAAAAATATTGAATCGTTATGTAAGGATACCAACATTCAAAATGGTAACTGTAAGGACTATCCTGCCTTTTGTTCAGCAAGGGCATTATATGTCTACAATAGATTTACAGGATGCATATCTGCATATTCCGATTCATCCAGATCACTATCAGTTTCTGAGATTCTCTTTCCTAGACAAGCATTACCAGTTTGTGGCTCTACCGTTTGGCCTAGCAACAGCTCCAAGAATTTTTACAAAGGTTCTCGGTGCCCTTCTGTCTGTAATCAGAGAACAGGGTATTGTGGTATTTCCTTATTTGGACGATATCTTGGTACTTGCTCAGTCTTCACATTTAGCAGAATCTCATACGAATCGACTTGTGTTGTTTCTTCAAGATCATGGTTGGAGGATCAATTTACCAAAAAGTTAATTGATTCCTCAGACAAGGGTAACTTTTTTAGGTTTCCAGATAGATTCAGTGTCCATGACTCTGTCTTTGACAGACAAGAGACGTCTAAAATTGATATCAGCTTGTCGAAACCTTCAGTCTCAATCATTCCCTTCGGTAGCCTTATGCATGGAAATTCTAGGTCTTATGACTGCTGCATCGGACGCGATCCCCTTTGCTCGTTTTCACATGCGACCTCTTCAGCTCTGTATGCTGAACCAATGGTGCAGGGATTACACAAAGATATCTCAATTAATATCTTTAAAACCGATTGTACGACACTCTCTGTCATGGTGGACAGATCACCATCGTTTAGTTCAGGGGGCTTCTTTTGTTCTTCTGACCTGGACTGTAATTTCAACAGATGCAAGTCTTACAGGTTGGGGAGCTGTGTGGGGGTCTCTGACAGCACAAGGGGTTTGGGAATCTCAGGAGGTGAGATTACCGATCAATATTTTGGAACTCCGTGCAATTTTCAGAGCTCTTCAGTCATGGCCTCTTCTAAAGAGAGAATCGTTCATTTGTTTTCAGACAGGCAATGTCACAACTGTGGCATACATCAATCATCAAGGAGGGACTCACAGTCCTCTGGCTATGAAAGAAGTATCTCGAATTCTGGTTTGGGCGGAATCCAGCTCCTGTCTAGTTTCTGCGGTTCATATCCCAGGTATAGACAATTGGGAAGCGGATTATCTCAGTCGCCAAACGTTACATCCGGGCGAATGGTCTCTTCACCCAGAGGTATTTCTTCAGATTGTTCAAATGTGGGGACTTCCAGAAATAGATCTGATGGCCTCTCATCTAAACAAGAAACTTCCCAGGTATCTGTCCAGATCCAGGGATCCTCAAGCGGAAGCAGTGGATGCATTGTCACTTCCTTGGAAATATCATCCTGCCTATATCTTTCCGCCTCTAGTTCTTCTTCCAAGAGTAATCTCCAAGATTCTGAAGGAATGCTCGTTTGTTCTGCTGGTGGCTCCAGCATGGCCTCACAGGTTTTGGTATGCGGATCTTGTCATGATGGCCTCTTGCCAACCGTGGACTCTTCCGTTAAGACCAGACCTTCTGTCGCAAGGTCCTTTTTTCCATCAGGATCTCAAATCCTTAAATTTAAAGGTATGGAGATTGAACGCTTGATTCTTAGTCAAAGAGGTTTCTCTGACTCTGTGATTAATACTATGTTACAGGCTCGTAAATCCGTATCTAGGGAGATATATTATAGAGTCTGGAAGACTTATATTTCTTGGTGTCTTTCTCATCATTTTTCCTGGCATTCTTTTAGAATTCCGAGAATTTTACAGTTTCTTCAGGATGGTTTGGATAAAGGTTTGTCTGCAAGTTCCTTGAAAGGACAAATCTCTGCTCTTTCTGTTCTTTTTCACAGAAAGATTGCTAATCTTCCTGATATTCATTGTTTTGTACAAGCTTTGGTTCGTATAAAACCTGTCATTAAGTCAATTTCTCCTCCTTGGAGTTTGAATTTGGTTCTGGGGGCTCTTCAAGCTCCTCCATTTGAACCTATGCATTCATTGGACATTAAATTACTTTCTTGGAAGGTTTTGTTCCTTTTGGCCATCTCTTCTGCCAGAAGAGTTTCTGAATTATCTGCTCTTTCTTGTGAGTCTCCTTTTCTGATTTTTCATCAGGATAAGGCGGTGTTGCAAACTTCTTTTAAATTTTTACCTAAGGTTGTGAATTCTAACAACATTAGTAGAGAAATTGTGGTTCCTTCATTATGTCCTAATCCTAAGAATTCTAAGGAGAAATCTTTGCATTCTTTGGATGTAGTTAGAGCTTTGAAATATTATGTTGAAGCTACTAAAAATTTCCGAAAGACTTCTAGTCTATTTGTTATCTTTTCCGGTTCTAGGAAAGGTCAGAAGGCCTCTGCCATTTCTTTGGCATCTTGGTTGAAATCTTTAATTCATCATGCTTATGTCGAGTCGGGTAAAACTCCGCCTCAAAGGATTACAGCTCATTCTACTAGGTCAGTTTCTACTTCCTGGGCGTTTAGGAATGAAGCTTCGGTTGATCAGATTTGCAAAGCAGCAACTTGGTCTTCTTTGCATACTTTTACTAAATTCTACCATTTTGATGTGTTTTCTTCTTCTGAAGCAGTTTTTGGTAGAAAAGTACTTCAGGCAGCTGTTTCAGTTTGAATCTTCTGCTTAGATTTTCAGTTTTTTTCTTTATAAGATTTAAACTTTATTTTTGGGTGTGGATTTTTTTCAGCGGAATTGGCTGTCTTTATTTTATCCCTCCCTCTCTAGTGACTCTTGCGTGGAAGATCCACATCTTGGGTAGTCATTATCCCATACGTCACTAGCTCATGGACTCTTGCTAATTACATGAAAGAAAACATAATTTATGTAAGAACTTACCTGATAAATTCATTTCTTTCATATTAGCAAGAGTCCATGAGGCCCACCCTTTTTTGTGGTGGTTATGATTTTTTTGTATAAAGCACAATTATTCCAATTCCTTATATTTATGCTTCGCACTTTTTTCTTATCACCCCACTTCTTGGCTATTCGTTAAACTGATTTGTGGGTGTAGTGAGGGGTGTATTTATAGGCATTTTGAGGTTTGGGAAACTTTGCCCCTCCTGGTAGGAATGTATATCCCATACGTCACTAGCTCATGGACTCTTGCTAATATGAAAGAAATGAATTTATCAGGTAAGTTCTTACATAAATTGTTTTTTATATTTCCTTTATGGTATTAAGTCGGCTATACTTCACGTAATGAGTGCTGAAATTGGACACAAAGTATTTGTAACAAACATTACGTTTTGAAATGCTACACTTATCGGATGAGTCAAGTCTTGCTACTTTGAAAAAAACTAAAGCATGATTGACAAGTAGGGCAACGAATCAATGAACGACTGGCAAATACTATGCACCAATAAAAGGATACTCTAATTTAAGTGACGTCAGCACCCGGAAGAAGCTCCACGCTGCGCTATGTGAAGGAGTGAAACGAGCGTTCAGACTCGTCAGTGCTTTGCAGCCTTTTTTTGTTACCGCAGCATTGGATCCCGACTAGCCCCGACCTGCCCTGTAAGACCGCGCTCCATGTAAGCATTGAAGATTCTGCCGTCGGCACTACGAACACAGGTAGTACTGTTTACCAAATGTGGTCAAGAAGGATATGACAGTTGATGTACCTGTGAATAACATATACGGCTTGAAAAAGTATGCTTTGAAAGGTGACTTGATCACTGTTTTGGGTCGAGGGTTTGGTCTGGCTAGTTCAGCAGAGCGGCACTTTGGGGACTTTAAAGATATGGAACTATCTTCTTTGTGGATTACAAATATCTAATACCACTGGTTAACATATACATATCCAGTTCACCCTGGTGCACCAGAAGTTTGCTCTCAGTCCATTGACTTTTTTATTACTGGGATCCCATGCATGAATGTGGTATGTTTGTGAATTGTGTGATTTATTAAAGGATATTTTTATTTTTTGACACTTTTATGTTTCTTGAGTTTTTATTATTAACGGTTGTGCTGATTAAGCCTAGACTTTTGGAAACCCCTTAATTTGGGGAATCCACTTTCTTGCTATGTTTGTGAAAATATCATTCTCTAGGCAGCACCTGTTTCTTTTACAATAAGTATCTGAGTGCAGCTGTCCTGTTCTGTTTTGTTTACTATAGATATCTATGGATGCTCAGACTCAGATCTCCCTCTCTTGGGGGATCCGTCTGGAGCAACTATCCATGGGGACATCTTCTCGAGACCGTCCTGGGAGATTGTGACCACGGACGCGAGTCTGGCAGGATGGGGAGCTGGGGTGCTAGGATGGCACAAGGAAAATGGTCCCGGCAGGAGTCTCTCCTGATTTAAATATTCTGGAATCTACAATGCTCTGAAAGCATGGCCTCCTCTGGGGTCGTTCAGCTTCATCAGATTCCAGACCGACAACATAACCTCGGTGGCTTACATCAACCATCAGGGAGGAGCTCCCTAGCCATGAGGGAGGTGTCTCGGATCTTGGAGTGTTCAGAGTCCCACAGCTGCTCGCTCTCAGCGATTCACATTCCAGGTGTGGACAACTGGGAAGCAGACTTTCTTAGCATGCAATCTTTCCATCTGGGGTAATGGTCTCTTCACCCTGAAGTGTTTGCAGAGATTTGTCTCAGGTGGGGAACGCCGGAGATAGATCTCATGGCGTCCAGACTCAATTGCAAGCTACCCCGATACGGGTCAAAGTCCAGGGATCCCCAGGCAGAGCTGATAGATGCCTTAGTGGTGCCTTGGAGGTTCAGCCTAGCTTACATTTTTCCACTGTTACCACTTCTACCTCATGTAGTGGCACGCATCAAACAGGAGCAAACTTCGGCCATTATGATTGCTCCATTGTGACCACTGAGGGCGTGGTTTGTGGACCAGGTGGGGATGTCATCTTCTCCGCGGTGGTTACTCTGTCGCAGGGATCTGCTGGAACAGGGCCCTTTTTAAACATCAATATCTCGATTTTCTGAGGCAGACTGCGTGGAGATAGAACGCCTAGTCTTGGCCAAGAGAGACTTTTCTAAAAGTGTTATTGATACTCTAATTCAGGCAAGAAAGCCAGTCACTCGTCGCATCTACCATAAGGTGTGGAGGACTTGTCCTGGTGTGAGAAGCATGGATAATATTTGGCATAAGGTGAGGGTATCCAGGATTCTGTCCTTTCTCCAGGAGGGTTTGGAGAAGGGTTTTGCTGCCAGTTCCTTAAAGGGACAGATTTCGGCATTATCAGCCTTGTTGCATAGGAGATCCGCTGAGCTCCCTGACATAGAATCTTTTGTTTAGGCTCTGTCTAGAATCAGGCCTGTCTTTAGACAGTCTGCTCCCCCATGGATCTTAAACTTGGTCCTTAAGGTATTGTAGAGGGTTCCGTTTGAGCCTATGCATTCCATTGACATTAAGATTCTGTCCTGGAATGTTCTCCTACTGTTGGCCATTGCATTGGCACGCAGAGTATCTGAACTGGCTGCCTTGCAATGTGAGCCTCCTTATCTGGTTTTTCATGCGGATAATACTGCTTCCCACTGGTTTGGGATTTCTTCCCAAGGTGGTCTCTAACCGTAACATCAATCCGCAAATAGTTGGTCCTTCATGTCCTAATCCTTCTAAGGAGAGGTTACTTCGTAACCTGGATGTGGTTCGTTCCTTAAAGTTCTATCTTCAGGCTACAAAGGATTTCCGACAGTCTACATCTCTTCTTGTGGTGTATTCTGGGAAGTGCCAGGGGCAGAAAGCCTCTTCTACTTTTGTTCTTTTGGTTGAGGAGCTTGAGTCGCTTGGCCAATGAGACAGCGAGACATAAGCCTCCTCAGAGGATCGCGGCTCATTCTACTAGAGCTGTGGCTTCGTCTTGGGCCTTCAAGAATGAGGCCTCTGGAGCAAATTTTTAAGGCGGCTATCTGGTCCTCCTTACACACTTTGTTTACAAAGTTTTACAAATTTGACATTTTTGCTTCTGTGGAAGCTGTTTTTGGCAGAGGTTTTGCAGACTGTGGTGACCTCAGATTAGGGTCCGCCTTTTACCCTCCCGGTTTCATTCAGTGTCTTCTAGAGCTTGGGCATATGTTCCCAACAGTAATGAATAAAGACATGGACTCTCCTCTCCTTTAGATGGAAAACATTAATTATGCTTACCTGATAATTTCTTTTCCATCGAGGGGAGGAGCGTCCTCGGCTCCTGTCTGTATCTCTGGTGGGCGGACGTAAATTGAATTCATCTTCTGACACCATTTATACCCTTATATTTCTCCTACTGTTCCTTGTTCCCTTGGCAGAATGACTGGTGAATGAGGAAAGTGGGGGAGGTATTTAAGCCTTTGGCTGGTGTGTCTTTGCCTCCTCCTGGTGGCCACGTTCTAAATTCCCAACAGTAATGAATGAAGCTGTGAACTCTCCTCCCCTTGATGGAAATGAAATTATCAGGTAAGCATAATTTGTTATATCATAACTGCAATATAATGCATTTTATACTAACTTTGACAGTGACTAGCCTTGTCTGTGGACTAAAGCCCAGATTGGCTTCTCCAAAAAAGACAAATTGTGAGGTGGAGTTTGGCGATTGAAAAGTAATTGTAGTTAAAAGGATGTAAACCTGATGACTTGGCTGATGTTGTTCTAAAGTAACAAAACTAAAATGCATTATTACGAGGTGTTTACTGCCTTTTTAAGTCAATGAGCATTTATAGAAAGAGCTCATATAACTGTAATATAACAGGTTTTAATTGTGACGTAAAACTGGGTGTTTCATCAACTTCACATCCACTCTGGGATTAAGACAGTTCCCCACCTACAAGTCCTTTTTTTTTCTTGCATTTCTGCCTTATTAAACTATGTTCCCCATCTCCTCACAAAAGCACCCCTTTTTAGGACATTTTTCTAGCCTTCAAAATGTTTTTTTTCTTTCTTTTTTGTACCCTTGATAACCCCCTAACTATTCTGGCTATGCTAGCTTGTGAGCACCCGGTAAAATAAAAAAGGCTTGTCCTAACTGCTTCAAACCTTCAAAAATGTGCTCCTGAATGAGAGCTTCAAAATACCAAACACTTGCTTTGCCTTTAAAAGGTACTGGACATGTAATGGGTCATGGCTTTCTGTCATGCCCTGGTAACCTTATCTGCCGGTAGGATGTAGACACAAGGCTAGAGAGGAGAGGGCAGTATGTGATTGGCTTATACATGTTTAAATTTTACACCTTGTACTGCATAAAAACCCTGTTTCGTGACCATTGAAATGTTACCCTATTGCATTAAATCTTGTCTGGTGTTTGTATGGGAGGGCAAGAGCTTCATTATTTACATAGAACTTTTAATTTTTAATAGCTCCCCACTGTACTTCCATTATCAAATTTGCTTCATTCTCTTGGTGTCCTTTTGTTAAATGTGCAGCAATGCACTACTGGGAACTCGCTGAGCAGAGTGGTAAACAAATAAGCTAGCTAGCTCGCTCCCATCTCCTGAGGCTAGATATGCTCTTCAAAACTGAGAAAACTACCAGCAAGTAGTAGATAACTCTACCCACAGCGCTAATAAGCTAAAACCAGGTACATAAAATATATATCAAATATTCGCAATATGTTGCAAATCAGAAGATAAAATTAGCTCTCAAATTTAAAATGTATCAAAATACACAATTTATTAACATGCAGAAAATACGCTGATCAGACGTATATGTAAACAGATAAAAACAAATAAGAAGTAAACAAATGATAAAATACAAATTTAAATTAAACTGAATGTCCCAAATGAACCGAAGTGGGGATAAAAAGTGCTGAAAGTTTTTGGCCACGAGGCCAAGCTGTATTAACACAGTCAGTAGAAGAAATTACACTCCCAGTGGGTTATAGAAGAGATAAGTCCCTTCTAGGCATCCATACTGAAAAGAATCTGTCCGAGGCGCTGGAAACACCGTATTACTGTTGTGGCATTTAATTTAGCTGGCAATCACTAAGATCGGGTTACGCCTGAAGGGGAGAATATCGCTTCTAAACAAGAACCTCCGGTGTAAGTAAAAGTGAAAACCTTTTGCTTGGTTCTTTTTCTTCGTTTGATGTGAATATCTCTGTTCCAGCTCCTACTTTGATCTGATAAAAAACTCTGCACTAACAGTCATCTGGCTTCCGATTTGGACTCCAGCTTCAGAGTGACTCGCAGATACTGCACTTTTTATCCCCACATCGGTTCATTTGGGACATTCAGTTTATTTAAATTTGTATTTTGTCATTTGTTTACTTTTTATTTTTTATCTGTTTACATATACGTCTGATGAGCGTATTTTCTGTATATTAATAAATTGGTGTGTCCGGTCCACGGCTTCATCCTTACTTGTGGGAATATTCTCTTCCCTAACAGGAAATGGCAAAGAGGCACACAGCAAAAGCTGTCCATATAGCCCCTCCTCTGGCCCCGCCCCCCAGTCATTCTCTTTGCCGCTCTGAACAAGTAGCATCTCCACAGGGATGGTAAAGAGTTTGTGGTGTTTAGTTGTAGTTTTTATTTCTTCTATCAAGAGTTTGTTATTTTAAAATAGTGCCGGTTTGTACTATTTACTCTACAACAGAAAGTGAGGAAGATTTCTGTTAGAGGAGTATGATTTTAGCACAAGTAACTAGAATCCATTGCTGTTACCACGCAGGACTGTTGAAACCAGAGAACTTCAGTTGGGGGTAACAGTTTGCAGACTCATCTGCTCCAGGTATGACCAGTCTCTCTTCTAACACATGGTAATGCTAGAAGACTGTCAGTTTTTCCCTCAGGGGACCGGTAAGACATTTTCTTAGACTGTGTAACAGATTACAGGCTTATTTTTTGGGCTTTGTACTGGTAGACACTGTTGTGGGCCAAATCGATTGACTTATATCACATTTTTATGGCATTTGAAATGTTTTATGAACGTAAATACACTTTTGGGAACGTTATAATTATACCTGGCATTGGTTTAGACGCCTAATCTAGTCAGGAAGGCCCCTTCACTCTAGTATGCAGAGGGAGGAGGCCTCATTTTCGCGCCTCAGTTGCGCAGTTAATTTCAAAGGCAGTGCATGCAGCTTCATGTGAGAGGGTCCTGTGGCTAAGAAACAGACTCTGGAAGGCTTATTTCTGTGGTGAATAACCCCTAAGGAAGGTAAAAGCTGCAGCAAAGGCTGTGGCAGGGACTGTAGTGTGTAAAACCGGTTAAATTGAACAATTGGCTCCGGTTTGCTTATTTAAGGGTCTAGAGACTTCATATTTGGTGTGCAATACTTTCAAAGCATTAAGACACTGGGGTATACATTTTATAAAGATCGGATATTGCCTTCATAGTTTTTTGAACATTCAGAAATAAAGTGTCATTTTTATTATTTAAAGAGACAGTAACGGTTTTGTTTAAAATCGTTTTTATTGCATTAATAGCCTGCCTAAATCTGCCTAACATGTCTGTGCCATCAGATAACTTATGTTCTGTGTGTATGGAGGCCAAGGTGGTCCCCCCTTTAAGTGTATGTGATAATTGTGCCATGGCGTCCAAACAAAGTAAGGACAATACTGTCACATTTAATAAAATTGCCCAAGATGATTCTTCTAATGAAGGTAGTGGGGATAGTTCTTCATCCTCTCCTTCTGTGTCTACACCAGTTTTGCCCGCGCAGGCGATACCTAGTACATCTAGCGCGCCAATGCTTGTTACTATGCAGCAATTAACAGCAGTAGGGGATAATTCTATAGCAAATCTTTTATCCAAACTGCCAGCATTTCAGAGAAAGTGTGATTGTTTAGTTTTAATACAGAAAAGGATGAACAAGTAGACGCTGACGATACCTTATCTGTTTTACCCTCACATCATTCGGAATTGGCAGTGAGGGAGGGGCTGTCTGAGGGAGAAATTTCTGACTCAGGAAAAATTTCTCAACAGGCAAAACCTGATATCGTAGCATTTAAATTTAAGCTAGAACATCTCCGTGCCCTGCTTAAGGAGGTACTAGCTACTCTTGATGATTGTGATTCTTTGGTAATCCCAGAGAAGTTGTGCAAATTGGACAAATTCTTAGAGATCCCAGTGCACGATGACGCCTTTCCAATACCCAAGAGGGTAGCGGACATAGTGAATAAGGAGTGGGAGAAGCCGGGTATACCTTTTGTCCCACCTCCTATATTTAAGAAAATGTTCCCCATTGTAGACCCCAGAAGGGACGCATGGCAGACGGTCCCTAAGGTAGAGGGGGCAGTTTCAACGTTAGCAAAGCGCACAACTATTCCTATAGAGGACAGTTGCGCTTTCAAAGATCCTATGGATAAAAAATTGGAAGGATTGCTTAAACATTTTTGTTCAGCAAGGTTTCCTTCTTCAACCAATTGCGTGCATTATTACTGTCACCTCAGCGGCGTCTTTTTGGTTCGAGGAATTAGAAAGCTCGCTCCAGAAGGAGACTTCATATGAAGTCATGGACAGATTTCACGCACTTAAGTTAGCTAATTCCTTTATATTGGACGCCGCTTTTCAAATAACGAAATTAGCGGCGAAAAACTCAGGTTTTGCTATAGTGGCGCGCAGGGCGCTTTGGCTAAAATCCTGGTCGGCAGATGTGTCGTCCAAGACTAAATTACTTAATATTCCTTTCAAAGGTAAGACCCTTTTTGGGCCGGAATTGAAGGAGATTATTTCAGACATCACTGGGGGAAAGGGCCATGCCCTCCCACAGGATAGGCCTTTCAAGGCTAAGAACAAGTCTAATTTTCGTTCCTTTCGCAATTTCAGGAACGGACCGGCTTCTAACTCTGCAGCCTCTAGACAAGAGGGTAACGCTGCCCAGCCCAAACCTGCATGGAAACCTGTGCAAGGCTGGAACAAGGGTAAACAGGCCAAGAAGCCTACTGCTGCTACCAAGACAGCATGGAGTAGCCCCCGATCCGGGACCGGATCTAGTAGGGGGCAGATTATCTCTCTTTGCTCAGGCTTGGGCAAGAGATGTTCCGGATCCCTGGGCACTAGAAATAGTCTCCCAGGGATATCTTCTAGAGTTCAAGGAACTTCCTCCAAGGGGAAGGTTCCACATGTCTTGCTTATCTTCAGACCAGATAAAGAAACAGGCATTCTTACATTGCGTAGGAGACCTATTAAAGATGGGAGTGATAAACCCAGTTCCCACAGTGGAACAAGGTCTAGGTTTTTACTCGAACCTGTTTGTAGTCCCCAAAAAAGAGGGAACTTTCAGGCCAATTCTGGATTTAAAGATATTAAACAAATTCCTCAGAGTTCCATCTTTCAAAATGGAAACCATTCGGACGATTTTGCCAACAATCCAGGAGGGTCAATATTTGACTACGGTGGACTTAAAGGATGCGTATCTGCATATCCCTATCCACAAAACTCATCATCAGTTCCTGAGGTTTGCCTTTCAGGACAAACATTACCAGTTCGTGGCTCTTCCTTTCGGTTTAGCCACCGCTCCCAGAATTTTCACAAAGGTGCTAGGGTCCCTTCTAGCGGTCCTAAGGCCGAGGGGCATTGCTGTGGCACCTTACCTAGACGACATTCTAATCCAAGCGTTGTCTCTTTCCAAAGCAAGGGCTCATACAGACATTGTTTTGGCCTTTCTCAGATCTCACGGGTGGAAGGTGAACATAGAAAAAAGTTCCCTGTCCCCGTCCACAAGGGTTCCTTTTCTGGGAACAGTAATAGATTCTGTGGAAATGAAGATTTTCCTGACAGAAGTCAGAAAGTTAAAGCTTCTAAACGCTTGTCGAGTTCTTCATTCTATTCCTCAGCCCTCCATAGTTCAGTGCATGGAAGTAATAGGACTAATGGTTGCAGCAATGGACGTGGTTCCTTTTGCTCGAATTCATTTAAGACCTTTGCAGCTGTGCACGCTCAAACAGTGGAATGGGGATTATGCGGACTTGTCTCCCCAAATTCAAGTAGACCAGGTAACCAGGGATTCGCTCCTCTGGTGGTTGACTCAGGATCACCTGTCTCAGGGAATGAGTTTCCGCAGACCGGAGTGGGTCATTGTTACGACCGACGCCAGCCTCTTGGGCTGGGGCGTGGTCTGGGACTCTCTGAAAGCTCAGGGTCTATGGTCTTGGGAAGAGTCTCTTCTCCCGATAAACATTTTGGAACTGAGAGCGATATTCAATGCGCTCCTGGCTTGGCCTCAACTAGCGAAGGCCAGGTTCATAAGATTTCAGTCGGACAACATGACGACTGTAGCGTACATCAATCATCAGGGGGGAACAAAGAGTTCCTTAGCGATGAGAGAGGTCTCCAAGATCATCAAATGGGCGGAGGATCACTCCTGCCATCTATCTACAATTCACATCCCAAGAGTAGACAACTGGGAAGCGGATTATCTGAGTCGTCAGACTTTCCATCCGGGGGAGTGGGAACTTCACCCGGAGGTCTTTGCCCAGTTAACTCAACTATGGGGCATTCCGGATATGGATCTGATGGCGTCTCGTCAGAACTTCAAGGTTCCTCTCTACGGGTCCAGATCCAGAGATCCCAAGGCGGCACTGGTGGATGCATTAGTGGCGCCCTGGTCGTTCAATCTGGCTTATGTGTTTCCACCGTTTCCTCTCCTTCCCAGGCTTGTAGCCAGGATCAAACAGGAGCAGGCCTCTGTGATTCTAATAGCTCCTGCATGGCCACGCAGGACTTGGTATGCAGACCTGGTGAATATGTCATCGGTTCCACCATGGAAGCTACCTTTGAGGCAGGATCTTCTAGTACAAGGTCCATTCAGACATCCAAATCTAGTCTCTCTGCAACTGACTGCTTGGAAATTGAACGCTTGATTCTATCTAAGCGTGGGTTTTCAGATTCGGTTATAGATACTCTGGTTCAAGCCAGAAAACCGGTGACTAGGAAAATTTACCATAAGATATGGCAAAAATATATCCGTTGGTGCGATTCCAAAGGATTTTCTTGCAGTAAAATCAAAATTCCGAGAATACTTTCCTTTCTCCAAGAGGGTTTGGATAAAGGTTTGTCAGCTAGCTCTTTAAAAGGACAGATATCTGCTCTGTCTGTTTTGTTGCACAAACGACTGGCAGCCGTGCCAGATGTACAGGTGTTTGTATTCAGTAGAAAAAAGGGGGCTGAGGGCCAGTGGGTTGAGGATAGATAAAAATTATAGGGAAAAATAATTGAGAATTATAAATATATTAGCCCTATAATTTAAGAGAAAGGCAGGAAGGATACATATGTTTGTACCATTAATTGCAAAGACAAGGAGAGATCTTGCAATAAAAGGGCTAGGCCTGTCTGACTCTAAATATATATCTTGAAAGAACCCACTGATTTAAATTATCAACACAATATGGTAAATTAGTATGGGAGAACAATGCTCTGTGTCAGGGGGTAAATGAAACCCCAAATACCCAGTTAGAGGTTATGATGTAGTTAAAATTGTCTCAGAAAACCATTCATACTGAAAAATCTTTATTAGGAGACAAAAATAAAGTCCAGCAGGACTCAGACAAACATTCACACATACACTGATTAAAAATAGCTCAAACTCGTATCTTTGATTAGAAAAGTCCAATATATAGCGAGGGAAACAAAAGTAATGATATTGCAGTAATCTCTGCAAATAATGCTCTCAAGGATATCTAATATGGGCAAATGCTGTAAGATTCCTTAGATTATTAATAATGTGCAGGTTAACTTTGCACAGTAAATTATGGACCCTTGGATGGTGTGTTCAGAAAATAATAACCAGAGTTGGTTTGAATATAGTAGTCAGGTTAGATGTTTAGAATCACATAAAGCTCAGTTGTGTATGTACTCGTAGTGAGCAAAAAGTAGCACCAGATATCACAGTAATGGGTTAAATATATTGCGTTATAACTGAGAGCTTAGGTTCAGCTGTATTGCTCAGAAAAAATACAGGCCTAACCAATGCGGTATTTTATGACCCAGTATTCTCAATGGTTTGACCGGTATATGCGTGCTTGCTAATAAATAAAAATGTATGTTTGATACATATTAACACAACCGGAAAAGCAAACCGATACCAAATATCCCTCAGTAACAGGAAAATATTTGCTAGGCTGCACTGTTATTAATGTTGCTTTAGTCAATAACAGAATGTCATTACATTACTGTATATAGAAAGGTACTTAGGGTGAATACAGAATAAATATTTTATCATATATGTTAGTACCATTGATTTTTACGTTTGATATTGACCATTTGCTTCAATTATGATATTAAGATAAACCCAGCACTAGTATCAGGTTACCACCTTAGTTGCCAAACACATATAAGTGAAGATATTTTATGTTGTCAGTTATTCAAATTAGCAAAATGAGAGACTCGCATAACTGGCTAAAGTAAGCCTCTTCTATAGTGGAGGCTATCATTAATATTACTTCTGGCTAATAAAGATCAAGCATTCACATCACCATCTACAAAAGTCTCTACTATGTCGGAGACTGTATTATTGTTAATCTGCTCAAATTTCACACACGCATATATTCTGTAATTATAGAAAGTATCATAGCGAGCGAGCGGCTAAAAACAGTGAGGTACTGTGACCTCGTGAACAATGCCCCTGACGCGCGTTTCACATAACGCTTCTTCAGAGGGGTGAGCAATACAGCTGAACCTAAGCTCTCAGTTATAATGCAATATATTTAACCCATTTCTGTGATATCTGGTGCTACTTTTTGCTCACTACGAGTACATACACAACTGAGCTTTATGTGATTCTAAACATCTAACCTGACTACTATATTCAAACCAACTCTGGTTATTATTTTCTGAACACACCATCCAAGGGTCCATAATTTACTGCGCAAAGTTAACCTGCACATTATTAATAATCTAAGGAATCTTACAGCATTTGCCCATATTAGATATCCTTGAGAGCATTATTTGCAGAGATTACTGCAATATCATTACTTTTGTTTCCCTCGCTATATATTGGACTTTTCTAATCAAAGATACGAGTTTGAGCTATTTTTAATCAGTGTATGTGTGAATGTTTGTCTGAGTCCTGCTGGACTTTATTTTTGTCTCCTAATAAAGATTTTTCAGTATGAATGGTTTTCTGAGACAATTTTAACTACATCATAACCTCTAACTGGGTATTTGGGGTTTCATTTACCCCCTGACACAGAGCATTGTTCTCCCATACTAATTTACCATATTGTGTTGATAATTTAAATCAGTGGGTTCTTTCAAGATATATATTTAGAGTCAGACAGGCCTAGCCCTTTTCTTGCAAGATCTCTCCTTGTCTTTGCAATTAATGGTACAAACATATGTACAGGTGTTTGTACAGGCGTTAGTTAGAATCAAGCCTGTCTACAGACCCATGACTCCTCCATGGAGTCTAAACTTAGTTCTTTCAGTTCTTCAAGGGGTTCCGTTTGAGCCTTTACATTCCATAGATATTAAGTTACTATCTTGGAAAGTTCTGTTTTTGGTTGCTATTTCTTCTGCTAGAAGAGTTTCTGAATTGTCTGCTTTGCAGTGTACTTCTCCCTATCTGGTGTTCCATACAGATAAGGTAGTTTTACGTACCAAGCCTGGTTTTCTTCCAAAAGTGGTTTCCAACAGGAATATTAACCAGGAAATAGTTGTTCCTTCCCTGTGTCCGAATCCAGTTTCAAAGAAGGAACGTTTGTTACACAACCTAGATGTGGTCCGTGCTTTAAAATTCTACTTAGAAGCAACTAAGGATTTTAGACAGACTTCATCCTTGTTTGTCGTTTATTCTGGTAAGAGGAGAGGGCAGAAAGCTACTGCTACCTCTTTCCTTTTGGCTGAAAAGCATCATCCGATTGGCTTATGAGACTGCCGGGCGGCAGCCTCCTGAACGAATTACAGCTCACTCTACTAGGGCTGTGGCTTCCACATGGGCCTTCAAGAACGAGGCTTCTGTTGATCAGATCTGTAAGGCAGCGACTTGGTCTTCACTGCACACTTTTACAAAATTTTACAAATTCGATACTTTTGCTTCTTCGGAGGCTGTTTTTGGGAGAAAGGTTTTGCAAGCCGTGGTGCCTTCCGTTTAGGTTGCCTGACTTGTTCCCTCCCTTCATCCGTGTCCTAAAGCTTTGGTATTGGTTCCCACAAGTAAGGATGAAGCCATGGACCGGACACACCTATGTAGGAGAAAACAGAATTTATATCTTACCTGATAAATTCCTTTCTCCTACGGTGTGTCCGGTCCACGGCCCGCCCTGGCTTTTTTGTCAGGCTTAAAATTTTTTATCTCTATACACTACAGTCACCACGGCACCCTGTAGTTTCTCCTTTTTCTCCTAACCGTCGGTCGAATGACTGGGGGGCGGGGCCAGAGGAGGGGCAATATGGACAGCTTTTGCTGTGTGCCTCTTTGCCATTTCCTGTTAGGGAAGAGAATATTCCCACAAGTAAGGATGAAGCCGTGGACCGGACACACCGTAGGAGAAAGGAATTTATCAGGTAAGATATAAATTCTGTTTTTGATACATTTTAAACTTGAGAGCTAATTTTATCTTCTGATTTGCAACATATTGCGACTATTTGATATATATTTTATGTACCTGGTTTTAGCTTATTAGCGCTGTGGGTAGAGCTATCTACTACTTGCTAGTAGTTTTCTCATTAGTTTTGATAAATTTTGGAGGTTTGGGGTCCTCCTTTTTCCCACTAGCTTATCGGGTTTTACCAGCGCAGGGTTGAATACACACCACTTTTTTTTTTTTTTTTTTTTTTAGATATGCTCTTCAACAAAGGATACCAAGAGAACTAAGTACATTAGATAATATAAGTAAATTGGAACATTGTTAAAAATGTTATGCTATATCTCAATCATGAAGGAAAAATATGGGTTTCATATCCTTTTAATCACTGCAAATAGGACTATTAGTCAAGTAGCCTTGTCCCTGTAACTCTCTGGTGGTACTTGGAGAAGGGCAAACAGCACAGCAGGATGGATCTAAACCTCCCCTCATGGTGCAATCCACTAGGTCCCGTTACAATAATATAACATGTTTTGTGAGTATCTTGTTGGATCTAAGCAGAATTTCACTTGTTTCTCAAACAAAATGAGTGACTTGCCAGGTCTACTCTAGTAACAAGTCTGGGTTGGTTCTGCCAAATAAGGCAAGTAGTAGTTTGGCTATTAAATATTTGTTGCAAACCATTTGTGAATTAACAAAAATATATTCACCTAACTAATTTGCAAGGTCTCAGGATCCTGAAGCAGATGGTTCCATGATAGTTCAGGTCAATACATTTTAATTTTTTTTAGTTTTTTTTTTGTTTAACCCCTCAATGACCAAGGACGTGCCAAGAACGTCCTACAAAAAAAACACCCTTAACGACCAAGGACGTTCCTGGCTAGTCCTCTAAGGTTTGAAGCTCTAGAAGCGATCCTGATCGCTTCCAGGGTATTGCAGTGATGCCTCGATATGCAGGCATCACTGCAATTCCCTTTTTACCCCACCGATGCAGAGAGCCACTCTGTGGCCGTCTCTGCATTGGCAATTGATGGGGTCGTTCGTTGGTGGGTGGGTGCTGCAGCTGGGAGGCGGGTGGGCGGCCCCTCGTTACACACATACCGGCGATCGGTCCTCATGTGTTTCAAGTCCTGCGGTTGCGACGGGGCGGGGGGAGTGAGCACGTGCGTGTGCCGCATTTACCGGCTGCTAGTATAAAAGTAATGAGGAGGAGGGAGACGGAAGGTGGGATAAAATGTGCTTGAGAAGGGATCTAGGAGGGGGAGGGTGGGTAGGGTGTTGAGGGTGGGCAGCTACACTACAGAAAATATCATTTTTAAAATTTAAAAATAAAAACACATTTTCTCTTGTAAGGTGTATCCAGTCCACGGATCATCCATTACTTGTGGGATATTCTCATTCCCAACAGGAAGTTGCAAGAGGAAACCCACAGCAGAGCTGCAATATAGCTCCTCCCCTAACTGTCATAGCCAGTCATTCTCTTGCAACTCTCAACAAGCAAGGAGGTCGTAAGAGAGAGTGGTTAAATATAGCTAGTTTATTTTCTTCAATCAAAAGTTAATTTTTAAATAGTACCGGAGTTGTGCTATTTTATCTCAGGCAGTAAATAGAAGAAGAATCTGCCTGAGGTTTCTATGATCTTAGCAGGTTGTAACTAAGATCCATTGATGTTCTCACATATGTCTGAGGGGATTACACAGATGAGGTAAAACTTCAGCGAGAGAATGGCGTGCAGTTTATTCTGCTATCAGGTATGTGCAGTTATAATTTCTCCTACATTGGTGTGTCCGGTCCACGGCTTCATCCTTACTTGTGGGAATATTCTCTTCCCTAACAGGAAATGGCAAAGAGGCACACAGCAAAAGCTGTCCATATAGCCCCTCCTCTGGCTCCGCCCCCCAGTCATTCTCTTTGCCGCTCTGAACAAGTAGCATCTCCACGGGGATGGTAAAGAGTTTGTGGTGTTAGTTGTAGTTTTTATTTCTTCTATCAAGAGTTTGTTATTTTAAAATAGTGCCGGTTTGTACTATTTACTCTACAACAGAAAGTGATGAAGATTTCTGTTAAAGAGGAGTATGATTTTAGCACAAGTAACTAGAATCCATTGCTGTTACCACGCAGGACTGTTGAAACCAGAGAACTTCAGTTGGGGGTAACAGTTTGCAGACTCATCTGCTCCAGGTATGACCAGTCTCTTTCCTAACACATGGTAATGCTAGAAGACTGTCAGTTTTTTTTCCCTCAGGGGACCGGTAAGCCATTTTCTTAAGACTGAGTAACAGATTACAGGCTTACATATTGGGCTCTATACTGGTTGACACTGTTTGTGGGCTAAATCGATTGACTTATATCATATATTTTTATGGCATTTGAAGTGTTTTATGAACTTAGAAACACTTTTGGGAACGTTATAATTATACCTGGCATTGGTTTAGACGCCTAATCTAGTCAGGAAGGCCCCTTCACTCTGGTATGCAGAGGGAGGAGGCCTCATTTTCGTGCCTCAGTTGCGCAGTTATTTCCAAAGGCAGTGCATGCAGCTTCATGTGAGAAGGTCCTGTGGCTAAGAAACAGACTCCGGAAGGCTTATTTCTGTGGTGAATAACCCCTAAGGAAGGTAAAAGCCGCAGCAAAGTCTGTGGCAGGGACTGTAGTGTGTAAAACCGGTTAAATTGAACAATTGGCTCCGGTTTGCTTATTTAAGGGTCTAGAGACTTCATATTTGGTGTGCAATACTTTCAAAGCATTAAGACACTGGGGTATAAATTTTATAAAGATCGTATATTGCCTTCATAGTTTTTTGAACATTCAGAAATAAAGTGTGTCCTTTTTATTATTTAAAGAGACAGTAACGGTTTTGTTTAAAATCGTTTTTATTGCATTAATAGTCTGCCTAAATCTGCCTAACATGTCTGTGCCATCAGATAGCTTATGTTCTGTGTGTATGGAGGCCAAGGTGGTCCCCCCTTTAGGTGTATGTGATAATTGTGCCATGGCGTCCAAACAAAGTAAGGACAGTACTGTCACATTTAATAAAATTGCCCAAGATGATTCTTCTAATGAAGGTAGTGGGGATAGTTCTTCAAATCCTCTCCTTCTGTGTCAACACCAGTTTTGCCCGCGCAGGCGATACCTAGTACATCTAGCGCGCCAATGCTTGTTACTATGCAGCAATTAACAGCAGTAGTAGATAATTCTATAGCAAATCTTTTATCCAAACTGCCAGCTTTCAGAGAAAGCGTGATTGTTCAGTTTTAAATACGGAAAAGGATGAACAAGTAGACGCTGACGATACCTTATCTATTTTACCCTCACATCAATCGGAGTTGGCAGTGAGGGAGGGGCTGTCTGAGGGAGAAATTTCTGACTCAGGTAAAATTTCTCAGCAGGCAGAACCTGATATTGTAGCATTTAAATTTAAGCTAGAACATCTCCGCGCCCTGCTTAAGGAGGTACTAGCTACTCTTGATGATTGAGATTCTTTGGTAATTCCAGAGAAGTTGTGCAAATTGGACAAATTCTTAGCGATCCCAGTGCACGATGATGCCTTTCCAATACCCAAGAGGGTAGCGGACATAGTGAATAAGGAGTGGGAGAAGCCGGGTATACCTTTTTGTCCCACCTCCTATATTTAAGAAAATGTTCCCCATTGTAGACCCCAGAAGGGACGCATGGCAGACGGTCCCCAAGGTAGAGGGGGCAGTTTCAACGTTAGCAAAGCGCACAACTATTCCTATAGAGGACAGTTGCGCTTTCAAAGATCCTATGGATAAAAAATTGGAAGGATTGCTTAAAAAGATTTTTGTTCAGCAAGGTTTCCTTCTTCAACTGATTTCGTGCATTATTCCTGTCACCTCAGCGGCGTCTTTTTGGTTCGAGGAATTAGAAAGCTCGCTCCAGAAGGAGACTTCATATGATGAAGTCATGGACAGAATTCACGCACTAAAGTTGGCTAATTCCTTTATATTGGATGCCGCTTTTCAAATGGCGAAATTAGCGGCGAAAAACTCAGGTTTTGCTGTAGTGGCGCGCAGGGCGCTTTGGCTAAAATCCTGGTCGGCAGATGTGTCGTCCAAGACTAAATTACTTAATATTCCTTTCAAAGGTAAGACCCTTTTCGGGCCAGAATTGAAGGAGATTATTTCAGACATCACTGGGGGAAAGGGCCATGCCCTCCCACAAGATAGGCCTTTCAAGGCTAAGAACAAGTCTAATTTTCGTTCCTTTCGCAATTTCAGGAACGGACCGGCTTCTAACCTTTGCAAGGCTGGAACAAGGGTAAACAGGGTAAACAGGCCAAGAAGCCTGCTGCTGCTACCAAGACAGCATGGAGGAGTAGCCCCCGATCCGGGACCGGATCTAGTAGGGGGCAGATTATCTCTCTTTGCTCAGGCTTGGGCAAGAGATGTTCCGGACCCCTGGGCACTAGAAATAGTCTCCCAGGGGTATCTTCTAGAGTTCAAGGAACTTCCGCCAAGGGGAAGGTTCCACATGTCTCGCTTATCTTCAGACCAGATAAAGAAACAGGCATTCTTACGTTGCGTAGGAGACCTATTAAAGATGGGAGTGATAAACCCAGTTCCAACAGTGGAACAAGGTCTAGGTTTTTACTCGAACCTATTTGTAGTTCCCAAAAAAGAGGGAACTTTCAGGCCAATTCTGGATTTAAAGATATTAAACAAATTCCTCAGAGTTCCATCTTTCAAAATGGAAACCATTCTGACGATTTTGCCAACAATCCAGGAGGGTCAATATTTGACTACCGTGGACTTAAAGGATGCGTATCTGCATATCCCTATCTTCAAAACTCATCATCAGTTCCTGAGGTTCACCTTTCTGGACAAACATTACCAGTTCGTGGCTCTTCCATTCGGTTTAGCCACCGCTCCCAGAATTTTCACAAAGGTGCTAGGGTCCCTTCTAGCGGTCCTAAGGCCGAGGGGCATTGCTGTAGCACCTTACCTAGACGACATTCTAATCCAAGCGTCGTCTCTTTCCAAAGCAAGGGCTCATACAGACATTGTTTTAGCCTTTCTCAGATCTCACGGGTGGAAGGTGAACATAGAAAAAAGTTCCCTGTCCCCCCGTCCACAAGGGTTCCTTTTCTGGGAACAATAATAGATTCTGTGGAAATGAAGATTTTCCTGACAGAGGTCAGAAAGTTAAAGCTTCTAAACGCTTGTCGAGTTCTTCATTCTATTCCTCAGCCTTCCATAGCTCAGTGCATGGAAGTAATAGGACTAATGGTTGCAGCAATGGACGTGGTTCCTTTTGCTCGAATTCATTTAAGACCATTGCAGCTGTGCATGCTCAAACAGTGGAATGGGGATTATGCAGACTTGTCTCCCCAAATTCAAGTAGACCAGGTAACCAGGGACTCACTCCTCTGGTGGTTGACTCAGGATCACCTGTCTCAGGGAATGAGTTTCCGCAGACCGGAGTGGGTCATTGTCACGACCGACGCCAGCCTCTTGGGCTGGGGCGCGGTCTGGGACTCTCTGAAAGCTCAGGGTCTATGGTCTCGGGAAGAGTCTCTTCTCCCGATAAACATTTTGGAACTGAGAGCGATATTCAATGCGCTCCTGGCTTGGCCTCAACTAGCGGAGGCCAGGTTCATAAGGTTTCAGTCGGACAACATGACGACTGTAGCGTACATCAATCATCAGGGGGGAACAAAGAGTTCCTTAGCGATGAGAGAGGTATCCAAGATCATCAGATGGGCGGAGGATCACTCCTGCCATCTATCTGCAATTCACATCCCAGGAGTAGACAACTGGGAGGTGGATTATCTGAGTCGTCAGACTTTCCATCCGGGGGAGTGGGAACTTCACCCGGAGGTCTTTGCCCAGTTAACTCAACTATGGGGCACTCCAGATGTGGATCTGATGGCGTCTCGTCAGAACTCCAAGGTTCCTCGCTACGGGTCCAGATCCAGGGATCCCAAGGCGGCACTGGTGGATGCATTAGTGGCGCCCTGGTCGTTCAATCTGGCTTATGTGTTTCCACCGTTCCCTCTCCTTCCCAGGCTTGTAGCCAGGATCAAACAGGAGACGACCTCGGTGATTCTAATAGCTCCTGCATGGCCACGCAGGACTTGGTATGCAGACCTGGTGAATGTCATCGGTTCCACCATGGAAGCTACCTATGAGGCAGGATCTTCTAGTACAAGGTCCATTCAGACATCCAAATCTAGTCTCTCTGCAACTGACTGCTTGGAAATTGAACGCTTGATTCTATCTAAGCGTGGGTTTTCAGATTCGGTTATAGATACTCTGGTTCAAGCCAGAAAACCGGTGACTAGGAAAATTTACCATAAGATATGGCTAAAGTATATCCGTTGGTGCGATTCCAAAGGATTTTCTTGGAGTAAAATCAAAATTCCTAGAATACTTTCCTTTCTCCAAGAGGGTTTGGATAAAGGTTTGTCAGCTAGCTCTTTAAAAGGACAGATATCTGCTCTGTCTGTTTTGTTGCACAAACGACTGGCAGCCGTGCCAGATGTACAGGTGTTTGTACAGGCGTTAATCAGAATCAAGCCTGTTTACAGACCTATGACTCCTCCATGGAGTCTAAACTTAGTTCTTTCAGTTCTTCAAGGGGTTCCGTTTGAGCCTTTACATTCCATAGATATTAAGTTACTATCTTGGAAAGTTCTGTTTTTGGTTGCTATTTCTTCTGCTAGAAGAGTTTCTGAATTGTCTGCTTTGCAGTGTACTTCACCCTATCTGGTGTTCCATTCAGATAAGGTAGTTTTACGTACCAAGCCTGGTTTTCTTCCAAAAGTGGTTTCCAACAGGAATATTAACCAGGAAATAGTTGTTCCTTCCCTGTGTCCGAATCCAGTTTCAAGGAAGGAATGTTTGTTACACAACCTAGATGTGGTCCGTGCTTTAAAATTCTATTTAGAGGCAACTAGGATTTCAGACAGACTTCATCCCTGTTTGTCGTTTATTCTGGTAAGAGGAGAGGGCAGAAAGCTACTGCTACCTCTCTTTCCTTTTGGCTGAAAAGCATCATCCGATTGGCTTATGAGACTGCCGGACCGAGCCTCCTGAACGAATTACAGCTCACTCTACTAGGGCTGTGGCTTCCACATGGGCCTTCAAGAACGAGGCTTCTGTTGATCAGATCTGTAAGGCAGCGACTTGGTCTTCACTGCACACTTTTACAAAATTTAACAAATTCGATACTTTTGCTTCTTCGGAGGCTGTTTTTGGGGGAGAGGTTTTGCAAGCCGTGGTGCCTTCCGTTTAGGTTGCCTGACTTGTTCCCTCCCTTCATCCGTGTCCTAAAGCTTTGGTATTGGTTCCCACAAGTAAGGATGAAGCCGTGGACCGGACACACCAATGTAGGAGAAAACAGAATTTATATCTTACCTGATAAATTCCTTTCTCCTACGGTGTGTCCGGTCCACGGCCCGCCCTGGCTTTTTTGTCAGGCTTTAAATTTTTTATACACTACAGTCACCACGGCACCCTATGGTTTCTCCTTTTTCTCCTAACCGTCTGTCGAATGACTGGGGGGCGGAGCCAGAGGAGGGGCTATATGGACAGCTTTTGCTGTGTGCCTCTTTGCCATTTCCTGTTAGGGAAGAGAATATTCCCACAAGTAAGGTTGAAGCCGTGGACCGGACACACCGTAGGAGAAAGGAATTTATCAGGTAAGATATAAATTCTGTTTTTTTCTAGAGATGGAAAACACTAGAAAATGCTGCTGATACCGGATTAATGTAAGTTAAGCCTGAATACAGTGATTTAATAACGACTGGTATCATGCTTACTCTCAGGGGTAATACCCTTATAAAATTGCAATATAAAACGTTTGCTGGCATGTTTAATCGTTTTTATATATGCTTTGGTGATAAAACTTTATTGGGGCCTAGTTTTTTCCACATGGCTGGCTTAAATTTTGCCTAGAAACAGTTTCCTGAGGCTTTCCACTGTTGTTATATGAGTGGGAGGGGCCTATTTTAACGTTTTTTTGTGCAGTTAAAATGACAAACTAAGACATCCAGATTCCCTCAAAGGCCCTCTGAATGTTATAGGACATCTCTAAAGGGCCCAAAGGCTTACCAAAGTCGTTTATTGGGGAAGGTAGGGCTACAGCTTGCTGTGGCAGTTGGTTGTGACTGTTAAAAAAAAGTCTTTCGTTTTTTTTGATCCGTTTTTTGAACTAAGGGGTTAATCATCCATTTGCAAGTGAGTGCAATGCTCTGCTAGTCTATTACATACACTGTAAAAATTTCATTTGATTTACTGCATTTTTTCACTGTTTTTCAAATTCGGACAAAATGTGTTTCTCTTAAAGGCACAGTACCGTTTTTTATATTTGCTTGTTAACTTGATTTAAAGTGTTTTCCAAGCTTGCTAGTCTCATTGCTAGTCTGTATAAACATGTCTGACATAGAAGAAACTCCTTGTTCATTATGTTTAAAAGCCATGGTGGAACCCCCTCTTAGAATGTGTACCAAATGTACTGATTTCATTTTAGGCAATAAAGATCATTTTCTGTCTTTTAAAAATTTTTATCCCCAGAGGAATCTGACGAGGGGGAAGTTATGCCGACTAACTCTCCCCACGTGTCAGATCCTTTGACTCCCGCTCAAGGGACTCACGCTCAAATGGCGCCAAGTACATCTAGGGCGCCCATAGCGATTACTTTACAAGACATGGCGGCAGTCATGGATAATACACTGTCAGCGGTATTAGCCAGACTACCTGAACTTAGAGGTAAGCGAGATAGCTCTGGGTTGAGACAAAATGCAGAGCATACTGATGCTTTAAGAACCATGTCTGATACTGCCTCACAATATGCAGAAGCTGAGGAAAGAGAGCTTCAGTCAGTGGGTGATGTTAATGACTCGGGAAGATACCTGATTCTAATATTTCTACATTTAAATTTAAGCTTGTACACCTCCGCGTGTTGCTTAGGGAGGTTTTAGCTGCTCTGAATGACTGTGATTCCATTGCAGTGCCAGAGAAATTGTGTAGACTGGATAAATACTTGCAGTGCCAGTGTGTACTGATGTTTTTCCAATACCTAAAAGGTTTACAAAAATTAATAAGGAATGGGATAGACCAGGTGTGCCGTTCTCTTCCCCTCCTATTTTTAGAAAAATGTTTCCAATAGACGCCACCACACGTGACTTATGGCAGACAGTCCCTAAGGTGGAGGGAGCAGTTTCTTCTCTAGCAAAGCGTACTACTATACCTGTCGAGGACAGTTGTGCTTTTTTAGATCCAATGGATAAAATATTAGAAGGTTACCTTAAGAAAATATTTATTCAACAAGGTTTTATCCTGAACCCCTCTTGCATGCATTGCCCCTGTCACTGCTGCTGCGGCGTACTGGTTTGAGTCTCTGGAAGAGGCTTTACAGGTAGCGACTCCATTGGATGACATACTTGGCAAACTTAGAGCACTTAAGCTAGCCAATTCTTTTATTTTTGATGCCATTGCTCATTTGACTAAACTAACGGCTAAGAATTCTGGTTTTGCTATACAGGCGCGCAGAGCGCTATGGCTTAAATCATGGTCAGCTGACGTGACTTCAAAATCTAAGCTACTTAACATTCCCTTCAAGGGGCAGACCCTATTCGGGCCTGGTTTGAAGGAGATTATTGCTGATATCACTGGAGGAAAAGGTCATGCCCTTCCTCCAGACAGGTCCAAATCTGGGGCCAAACAGTCTAATTTTCGTGCCTTTCAAAACTTCAAGGCAGGTGCGGCATCAACTTCCTCTAATAATAAACAAGAGGGAACTTTTGCTCAATCTAGACGGTCTGGAGACCAAACCAGACCTGGAAAAAAGGTAAGCAGGTCAAAAAAAGCCTGCTGCTGCCTCTAAGACAGCATGAAGGAACGGCCCCCTATCCGGTAACGGATCTAGTAGGGGGCAGACTTTCACTCTTCGCCCAGGCGTGGGCAAGAGATGTTCAGGATCCCTGGGCGTTGGAAATTATATCCCAGGGATATCTTCTGGACTTCAAAGCTTCCCCCCCAAAAGGGAGATTTCACCTTTCACAATTATCTGCACACCAGATAAAGAGAGAGGCATTCTTACACTGTGTACGAGACCTCCTAGTTATGGGAGTGAACAGGAACAGGGTTTTTACTCAAATCTGTTTGTGGTTCTCAAAAAAGAGGGAACCTTCAGACCAATTTTAGATCTAAAGATTTTGAACAATTCCTCAAAGTTCCGTCGTTCAAGATGGAAACTATTCGTACCATCCTACCACTGATCCAGGAGGGTCAATATATGACTACAGTGGATCTAAAGGATGCTTATCTTCACATTCCGATACACAAAGATCATCATCGGTTTCTCAGGTTTGCCTTTCAAGACAGGCATTACCAGTTGTAGCTCTTCCCTTTGGATTAGCTACAGCCCCAAGAATCTTTACAAAGGTTCTAGGGTCGCTTATGGCGGTCCTAAGGCCGCGGGGCATAGCAGTAGCCCCTTATTTAGACGACATCCTGATACAGGCGTCAAACTTCCAAATTGCCAAGTCTCATACGGACGTAGTACTGGCATTTCTGAGGTCGCATGGGTGGAAAGTGAACAAGGAAAAGAGTTCTCTATCCCCACTCACAAGAGTTTCCTTTCTAGGGACTCTGATAGATTCTATAGAAATGAAAATTCACCTGACGGAGTCCAGGTTATCAAAGCTTCTAAATTCCTGCCGGGTTCTTCATTCCATTCCGCGCCCTTCGGTGGCTCAGTGTATGGAAGTAATCGGCTTAATGCTAGCGGCAATGGACATAGTGCCGTTTGCACGCTTACATCTCAGACCGCTGCAACTATGCATGCTCAGTCAGTGGAGCGGGGATTACACAGATTTGTCCCCTCAACTGAATCTGGAGCAAGAGACCAGGGATTCTTTTCCCTGGTAGCTATCTCGGGTCCATCTGTCCAAAGGTATGACCTTTCGCAGGCCAGATTGGACAATTGTAACAACAAATGCCAGCCTTCTAGGTTGGAGTGCAGTCTGGAACTCCCTGAAGGCTCAGGGATTGTGGACTCAGGAGGAGTCTCTCCTTCCAATAAATATTCTGGAACTAAGAGTGATATTCAAGGCTCTTCAGGCTTGGCCTCAGTTAGCAACTCTGAGGTACATCAGATTTCACTCGGGCAACATCACGACTGTAGCTTACATCAACCATCAAGGGGGAACAAGATGTTCCCTAGAGATGTTAGAAGTTTCAAAAATAATTCGCTGGGCAGAGATTCACTCTTGCCACCTATCAGCTATCCATATCCCAGGTGTAGAGCACTGGGAGGCGGATTTTCGAAGTCGTCAGACTTTTCATCCGGGAGAGTGGGAACTCCATCCGGAGGTATTTGCACAACTGATTCATCGTTGGGGCAAACCAGAACTGGATCTCATGGCGTCTCGCCAGAACGCCAAGCTTCCGTGTTATGGATCCAGGTCCAGGGATCCCAAGGCGACACTGATAGTTGGTCTTTCAACCTGGCTTATGTGTTTCCACCGTTTCCTCTGCTCCCTCGACTGATTGCCAAGATCAAGCAGGAGAGAGCATCGGTGATTCTGATAGCACCTGCGTGGCCACGCAGGACCGGGTATGCAGATCTAGTAGACATGTCATCCTTTCCACCATGGTCTCTGCCTCTGAGACAGGACCTTCTACTTCAGGGTCCTTCCAACCATCCAAATCTAATTTCTCTGCGGCTGAGATTGAACGCTTGATTTTATCAAAGCGTGGCTTCTCCTAGTCAGTTATTGATACCTTAATACGGGCACGAAAGACTGTCACCAGGAAAATTTACCATAAGGTATGGCGTAGATATCTTTATTGGGGTGAATCCAAGGGTTACTCATGGAGTAAGGTCAGGATTCCTAGGATATTATCTTTTCTCCAAGAAGGTTTGGAAAAAGGATTGTCAGCTAGTTAAGCGTCTGGCAGATGTTCCAGACGTTCAGGCATTTTGTCAGGCTTTAGTTAGAATCAAGCCTGTGTTTAAACCGGTTGCTCCACCATGGAGCTTAAACTTGGTTCTTAAGGTTCTTCAAGAAGTTCCGTTTGAACCTCTTCATTCCATAGATATCAAACTTTTATCTTGGAAAGTCCTTTTTTTTGGTAGCTATTTCCTCAGCTCTTAGAGTCTCCGAGTTATCTGCCTTACAATGTGATTCTCCTTATCTGATTTTCCATTCGGATAAGGTAGTCCTGCGTACCAAACCTGGGTTTTTACCTAAGGTGGTATCTAACAAGAATATCAATCAAGAGATTGTTGTTCCATCCTTGTGTTTCACAATCTGGACGTGGTTTGTTGTCTTCTCTGGACAGAGGAGAGATCAAAAGGCTTCGGCAACCTCTCCTTCTTTTGGCTAAGAAGCTTAATCCGCTTAGCCTATGAGACTGCTGGACAGCAGCCTCCTGAAAGGATTACAGCTCATTCCACTAGAGCTGTGGCTTCCACTTGGGCCTTTAAAAATGAGGCTTCTTTTGAACAGATTTGCAAGGCGGCGACTTGGTCTTCGCTTCATACTTTTTCAAAATTTTGCAAATTTGATACTTTTGCTTCTTCGGAGGCTATATTTGGGAGAGAGGTTTTACAGGCAGTGTTTCCTTCCATTTAAGTTCCTGCCTTGTCCCTCCCTTCATCCGTGTACTTTAGCTTTGGTATTGGTATCCCACAAGTAATGGATGATCCGTGGACTGGATACACCCTACAAGAGAAAACACAATTTATGCTTACCTGATAAATTTATTTCTCTTGTGGTGTATCCAGTCCACGGCCCGCCCTGTCATTTTAAGGCAGGTAATTTTTAAATTTAAACTACAGTAACCACTGCACCCTATGGTTCCTCTTTTCTCTGCTTGTTTTCGGTCGAATGACTGGCTATGACAGTTAGGGGAGGAGCTATATTGCAGCTCTGCTGTGGGTTTCCTCTTGCAACTTCCTGTTGGGAATGAGAATATCCCACAAGTAATGGATGATCCGTGGACTGAATACACCACAAGAGAAATAAATTTATCAGGTAAGCATAAATTGTGTTTTTTTTGGGCAAATTGGGTACTGGCAGACAGCGGCAAATAGTTAGAGGGGGGTTAGAGAGCTGTATAGGGGGGATCAAGGAGGTTGGGGGCTAAGGGGGGATCCTACACGGCAGCATATGTAAATATGCTTAAAAAAAACTTAAAGATCTGTCGGTACTTAAGATGGCGGGGAGAATTGTGGGGTGGGGGAGGGAAAAGAGCTGTTTGGGAGGGATCAGGGTTTGTGATGTCAGGTGGGAGGATGATCTCTACACTAAAATTAACCCTGCAAGCTCCCTACAAGCTACCTAATTAACCCCTTCACTGCTAGACATAATACACATGTGATGCGCTGCGGCATTTAGCGGCCTTCTAATTACCAAAAAGCATCTATTTCTAAACAAAGGGGATCCCAGAGAAGCATTTACAACCATTTATGCCATAATTGCACAAGTTATTTGTAAATAATTTCAGTAAGAAACCTAAAGTTTGTGAAAAAAATTGTGAAAAAGTGAACAATTGTTTTTATTTGATCGCATTTGACAGTGAAATGGTGGCATGAAATATACCAAAATGGGCCTAGATCAATACTTTAGGATATTTTCTAAAAAAATATATATACATGTCAAGGGATATTCAGGGATTCCTGAAAGATATCAGTGTTCCAATGTAGCGATTTTTTTTTTTTTATATTTTTTTATTGAGATTCAAAACAGGCAAACATTACAAAGCCATAGAGTCTATACAAAGAAACTGATCAGATATATGACAGATATAATCAAGACAATTAACAGAGTACATTAATATGGCCATATTCAGCTTTGGTAATAAACATAGTGCTTGCCACGCAAACCATAGGCCCTCTACTTTGCCGCTGAGGCCACTCTTGGACCTCCTAGTTCTATTAGAAACAGAATGGAACAGGGGGCCATCATGCACAAGATGAGACCACTTTTGGATCTCAACTGGTTAATCTCATTTTTATTTTTTGTAGTGCTTTCCCTTTTCTCAATTTTTTATGTTCAACTATGTTAGGTATAACGCACATAAGATATGTGTATCCAGCTAGATAGAACTGGAGCAACACAATATAAACCAATAGTAGGTAGTCATGATATAGTATAAACACATAGGAGATTGCAATGGGTCTGGGGGCTTATTAGAGTAGACAATGAGGAGATGAGCGTAATATCTAAGGGATAATAATTGCAAATAGGGGTTGAGTTTTAAAAGATAAAAAAATAGAAAAATTATAGCACTAGGGACATATAATTAAACATTTAAAACAACACTATACACTGAAAATATAGCATAACATGGAAGCATAATAGGCAGAAAATAATATACGGGCGCAGTATATAGGTAAACTTATGTGAATTTGCAGTTTCACTGATCTCAAAAAAAGAAAAAAAGGCATCTTAGAGCAGGTACAAGTAATATATGAAAGATGGCTGACACAATAGACTATCTAATGTATACCCTGAATTCACAAAGCAAGGAGATTAAAAGTACAAAGTGAGAGTCGCAGGCATTATTATAAAGCATAACAATTTGACTGTCTAAACTATTGGCGGGTACATAAAAAAGAAATAAAGTGTCCTTGACATATCTAAAAGCTGACTATGGGTAGGTATCAAATAACTAGACACCCTCGGGCACACAGACAAATCCTCTTCTAGTATATTTATAGGACAATATATCTGAATATAAAACTACCTTAGATTATATGAAATCTGCAATGAAAAACTCCTAGATATAGAGCATTATAGTCTCCTTAGGAAGCATTTCTCTAGATGTCTGTGTAAATCTCATTGGTTCCTGGACCTGCTAGGTGCTTAGCAATAACATATCAGTTAGAATAAAGCCATAGATGATAACTATCATTAACATAGAAAACCATAACAATATAACCATATTAAAAGTGGGTGAAACAGTATCAATGAACATCAAAATATATTGTGACAGTGACTATCATAAAGTCTTGTACCAATTGTACTACGAGTAAAGTTCAGTCCAAGCTGGCCCATGGCAGAATGTAGGTTGCCGCAGTTTACAGTATAAAGAGATTCATATGAAGATGTAAACCCATTTGGCAACTTGGTATAGTAGTTTAAATGCATCACCCCATTCCAGACCTCCTGAACCGCATTGGATGTCCAGCTTTCATCTCAAGCCACTGAGACCGTTTACAGGTACCATTCTGGATATCAGCTATTCGCAGGAGAGCACCGCACTCAAGACCAACTCTCATGTTTTCACCCAAGGGAGCTGCTTCAAGCGTACCATATAGCTGTAATAATTGGGTATCGTTGACAAGAACTGTAAGTTCGTCTGCCAAGATGTTTACCGCCTATGTAACCTTTAGATCAAGCGGTTCCCAGCTCCTCTCTAAAATGACAGCTTACCTTTTCATGTTTTATAACCGGTGTCACACTTATACTAGTACCGATCCTTTCGGACTCCATCTCCTCTACGAGGCTTGAAACCCCATTCTCCTGCTCTAGCGTGTTGCCAGCGAAAGACAAAATTTGCTGCTCGCATATTAAAGTGTCCAGTTTATCCTTCAACACATATGGAGGGGTCATTGTCCAATAAACAGCCGCATAATCTTCAGCAGGAGCCATAGATGACTCGTTCAGTGTCTCCTCTATGGCATCTTGGAACGCATCCAAAAGACTGTTAAGTCTGGATTCAATCCACGCTGCATACGCCATAATGGTCATCAGTATTCGCTCTGGTATTTCTTTTTCCCTTTGAAAGCACCAAGGCAATAACACTTCTCAGCTCACAAATAAGTAAAATTGAGGATTCACTTTGGGATATAAATCCAATGAAACTGAATAATCAGAGTAATGGGGGGGGGGGTGTAGATGAAGGTCTAGGCCCTTCCTAGTCCTCCTCTGCGCACTTCATCGGTTCAGCTTTGCTACTCCAGAGTAAAACCCAAAAAGTGGATCGGGTCAATCTACAAGTATAAATGTAGTCCTTGGCACACAAAAAAAAAACACTGACTGTAAGTTTAAGGAGCAATAAACAGCGGATTCATTAACTCCTATATGCAGCTGTAGCTAAAAGCAGCCATTTAAGTCGGCAGTTGGACACGCCCCCCTGTAGCGATAATTTTGAAAAAAAAAGTGGTTTGGAAATAGCAAGTGCTACTTGTATTTATTGCCCTATAACTTGCAAAAAAAGCAAAGAACATGTAAACATTGGGTATTTCTAAACTCAGGACAAAATTTAGAAACTATTTAGCATGGTTGTTTTTTGGTGGTTGTAGATGTGTAACAGATTTTGGGGGTCAAAATTAGAAAAAGTGGTGTTTTGTTTTTTTTGTTTTTTTCATTTTTCCTCATTTTATAAAAAATTTTTTTTTAGTAAATTATAAGATATGATGAAAATAATGGTATCTTTAGAAAGTAAGAAATAGAGAACATTGGGATGTTTACCAATTAAGAGGAACCCCTAATATATGATTAACAGTATGTATATAATACAATTATATTGATCTGACAAGCAGATCTAGATGTTAAGCAATTTGACAAATCATATGAGAATATAGGGGGGTGCTAACTGTCTAGAAATATCACAAAAAAACAGAGAGAAAAGTGACAGTGTACTAGCACTCTTGCAAATACCAATTAGAAAAATATAGAATAGCAAGGAGAGTCACCTTGAATCAGGTTACAAATAAAATATAACTTTTATTCTATCCGGTTAATATATACATATAAATGTATAGTGTAAATATGTACAAATGAGTGTATGTGTCTTAAAACTTAGATTAAAAATGTATATAAGGGACAGATATCCACCAAAACAATTAACAATCTATAAAATTAGACAATACTGCTACCGATTACACTACAGTGACAAATGTCACATAAAGTTTATAACACGTTACACTGAGTAAAAGAGAGAATAATTTCTCTGTAACCATGGCCATTACTGTTGAAATTTGGAATCAGTTATATAACAAGAAACCCGTGATATAGCCAACAGCTGTATATGCAGATATACGATCAGCGTTGTGTGATCGCAACTACGGGAGGACATAGTGTAAATGATCCTGTCAGAGTATCGTTATTAAGTTCATTATTGCCAGTATCTAAGAATAATATTCATATAAGCCACATAATTTTGCTAGATGTTTTGAGGTAAAATTTCTTGGTATATAAGGATTATAGATGTCAATCTCACATTGAGTATCCAGTCCGGGTTGGTATAACTACCAATCAGAGTGTAGCATGTGTGCACGCCCACTAATGCAACCTATATGATAGGTTAGCTCCCCTTCAGTGGAAGCCGTCCTATACATTATAATGTCCTCCTGTCAGTGTGATGAAGACAATGCGCCAAAGGTTGAAATTATGTTATTTTAACTATAAGCAATCATCTTGCGATGCATATTAAAATTACACTATTTTCCAAAATACTTTTCTCTTGTTAAGTGTGTTCAGTCCACGGGTCATCCATTACTTATGGGATATATTCTCCTTCCCAACAGGAAGTTGCAAGAGGATCACCCAAGCAGAGCTGCTATATAGCTCCTCCCCTCACATGTCATATCCAGTCATTCTCTTGCAAGTCTCAACAAAGGAGGAGATAGGAGTTTTTTACCTAATTATCTTCAATCAAAAGTTTGTTATTTTAAAATGGCACCGGAGTGTGCTGTTTTTTTCTCTCAGGCAGTATTTAGAAGAAGAATCTGCCTGCGTTTTCTATGATCTTAGCAGACGTAACTAAGATCCACTGGCTGTTCTCGCACATTCTGAGGAGTGGGGTAACTTCAGAAAAGGGAATAGCATGCGGGGTCCCCCGCAAATGAGGTATGTGCAGTAATATTTTCTAGGAATGGAATTGACTAAGAAAACACTGCTGTTACCCATATGATGTAAGTACAGCCTTTAATGCAGTAGTTGCGACTGGTATCAGGCTGATAAATGTATGCGCAGTTGAGTTATTTTCTAGGGACTAGAATTTGACTGAGAAAATACTGTTAATACTGTAATAAATGTATGAGCCTTAACTGCAGTAGAAGCGACTGGTAGCAGGCTCAGTGATAACTTTGCATAACAATGGAAAGTTGTTTTTAAAACGTTTACTGGCATGTTATTCGTTTTTGTGAGGTACTTTGGTGATAAATCTTTTTGGGCATGATTTTTTTCCATATGGCTAACGTATATTTCTGCATAGAAACCGTTGTAACAGGTCTCCCACTGTTGTAATATGATTGGGAGGGGCCTTTTTAGCGCCTTGTTGCGCAGTTAAAATTCTAGCACAGTCTTCCTGCTTCTTCCTCCTTGATCCAGGACGTCTCCAGAGAGCTCTGGGGTCTTCAAAATTCATTTTTGAGGGAGGTAATCAGTCACAGCAGACCTGTGACAGTGTGTTTGACTGTGATAAAAGCGTTAAATCTTAAATTGATTATCCGTTTTTTGGGTATTGAGGGGTTAATCATCCGTTTGCTAGTGGGTGCAATCCTCTGCTAAATTCATACATTTACTGTTGTAATTGTTGGGTATAACTGAATTAGTTCATTGTTATTTCAACTGTGACAGTTTTTTGTGTTTTTAAAAGCACTGCAGCGTTTTTTTCTATTGCTTGTAAATTTGTTGAAAGATTTTTTCCAAGCTTGCTAGCCTTCATTGCTAGTCTGTTTAAACATGTCTGATACAGATGAATCTATTTGTTCATTATGTTTAAAAGCCAATGTGGAGCCCAATCGAAATGTGTACCAATTGTATTGATGTTACTTTAAATAAAAGTCAGTCTTTACTGGTAAAGAAATTATCACCAGACAACGAGGGGGAAGTTATGCCGCCTAACTCTCCTCACGTGTCAGTACCTTCGCCTCCCGCTCAGGAGGTGCGTGAGATTGTGGTGCCAAGTACATCAAGGCCCTTACAAATCACTTTGCATGATATGGCTAATGTTATGAAAGAAGTATTATCTAATTTGCCTGAGTTAAGAGGCAAGCGCGATAGCTCTGGGTTAAGGACAGAGCGCGCCGATGACACGAGAGCCATGTCCGATACTGCGTCACAATTTGCAGAACATGAGGACGGAGAGCTTCATTCTGTGGGTGACGGATCTGATCCGGGGAGACCGGATTCAGAAATTTCAAATTTTAAATTTAAGCTTGAGAACCTCCGTGTATTGCTAGGGGAGGTGTTAGCGGCTCTGAATGATTGCGACACGGTTGCAATCCCAGAGAAATTATGTAGGCTGGATAAATACTATGCGGTACCGGTGTGTACTGACGTTTTTCCTATACCTAAAAGGCTTACAGAGATTATTAGCAAGGAGTGGGATAGACCCGGTGTGCCCTTTTCCCCTCCTCCGATATTTAGAAAAATGTTCCCAATAGACGCCACCACACGAGACTTATGGCAGACAGTCCCTAGGGTGGAGGGAGCAGTTTCTACTTTAGCCAAGCGTACCACTATCCCGGTGGAGGATAGTTGTGCTTTCTCAGATCCAATGGATAAAAAATTAGGTTACCTTAAGAAAATGTTTGTTCAACAAGGTTTTATATTACAGCCCCTTGCATGCATTGCGTCCGTCACTGCTGCAGCGGCATTTTGGTTTGAGTCTCTGGAAGAGGCTATTCGCACAGCACCATTGGATGAGATTATGAACAAGCTTAAAGCCCTTAAGCTAGCTAATGCATTTGTTTCGGATGCCGTTGTGCATTTAACCAAACTCACGGCTAAGAACTCCGGATTCGCCATCCAGGCGCGCAGAGCGCTATGGCTTAAATCCTGGTCAGCAGATGTAACTTCTAAATCTAAATTGCTTAATATTCCTTTCAAAGGGCAAACCTTATTCGGGCCCGGTTTGAAAGAAATTATTGCTGACATTACTGGCGGTAAGGGTCACACCCTTCCTCAGGACAGGGCCAAATCAAAGGCCAAACAGTCTAATTTTCGTGCCTTTCGTAACTTCAAGGCAGGAGCAGCATCAACTTCCTCCGCTCCAAAACAGGAAGGGACTGCTACTCGTTACAGACAGGGTTGGAAAGACAACCAGTCTTGGAACAAGGGCAAGCAGGCCAGAAAACCTACTTCTGCCCCTAAGACAGCATGAAGAAAGGGCCCCCTATCCGGAAACGGATCTAGTGGGGGGCAGACTTTCTCTCTTCGCCCAGGTGTGGGCAAGAGATGTTCAGGATCCCTGGGCGTTGGAGATCATATCTCAGGGATATCTTCTGGACTTCAAAGCTTCTCCTCCACAAGGGATATTTCATCTTTCAAGGTTATCAGCAAACCAGATAAAGAAAGAGGCATTCCTAAGCTGTGTGCAAGACCTCCTAGTAATGGAAGTGATCCATCCAGTTCCGCGGACGGAACAAGGACAGGGATTTTATTCAAATCTGTTTGTGGTTCCCAACAAAGAGGGAACCTTCAGACCAATCTTGGATCTAAAGATCTTAAACAAATTCCTCAGAGTTCCATCATTCAAAATGGAAACTATTCGGACCATCCTACCCATGATCCAAGAGGGTCAGTACATGACCACAGTGGACTTAAAGGATGCCTACCTTCACATACCGATTCACAAAGATCATCACCGGTTCCTAAGGTTTGCCTTTCTAGACAGGCATTACCAATTTGTAGCTCTTCCCTTCGGGTTGGCCACTGCCCCGAGAATTTTTACAAAGGTTCTGGGCTCACTTCTGGCGGTTCTAAGACCGCGAGGCATAGCGGTGGCTCCGTATCTAGACGACATCCTGATACAGGCGTCAAGCTTTCAAATTGCCAAGTCTCATACAGAGATAGTTCTGGCATTTCTGAGGTCGCATGGGTGGAAAGTGAACGTGGAAAAGAGTTCTCTATCACCACTCAAAAGAGTCTCCTTCCTAGGGACTCTTATAGATTCTGTAGAGATAAAAATTTACCTGACGGAGTCCAGGTTATCAAAACTTCTAAATGCTTGCCGTGTCCTTCATTCCATTCCACGCCCGTCAGTGGCTCAGTGCATGGAAGTAATCGGCTTAATGGTAGCGGCAATGGACATAGTGCCATTTGCGCGCCTGCATCTCAGACCGCTGCAATTATGCATGCTAAGTCAGTGGAATGGGGATTACTCAGATTTGTCCCCTCTACTAAATCTGGATCAAGAGACCAGAGATTCTCTTCTCTGGTGGCTTTCTCGGGTCCATCTGTCCAAGGGTATGACCTTTCGCAGGCCAGATTGGACGATTGTAACAACAGATGCCAGCCTTCTAGGTTGGGGCGCAGTCTGGAACTCCCTGAAGGCTCAGGGATCGTGGACTCAGGAGGAGAAACTCCTCCCAATAAATATTCTGGAGTTAAGAGCAATATTCAAGGCTCTTCTAGCTTGGCCTCAGTTAGCAACACTGAGGTTCATCAGATTTCAGTCGGACAACATCACGACTGTGGCTTACATCAACCATCAAGGGGGAACCAGGAGTTCCCTAGCGATGTTAGAAGTCTCAAAGATAATTCGCTGGGCAGAGTCTCACTCTTGCCACCTGTCAGCGATCCACATCCCAGGCGTAGAGAACTGGGAGGCGGATTTTCTAAGTCGTCAGACTTTTCATCCGGGGGAGTGGGAACTCCATCCGGAGGTGTTTGCTCAACTGATCCATCGTTGGGGCAAACCAGAACTGGATCTCATGGCGTCTCGCCAGAACGCCAAGCTTCCTTGTTACGGATCCAGGTCCAGGGACCCGGGAGCGGTGTTGGTAGATGCACTAGCAGCCCCTTGGGTTTTCAACATGGCTTATGTGTTTCCACCATTTCCGTTGCTACCTCGACTGATTGCCAGGATCAAACAGGAGAGAGCATCGGTGATTCTGATAGCGCCTGTGTGGCCACGGAGGACCTGGTATGCAGACCTAGTGGACATGTCGTCCTGTCCACCATGGTCTCTGCCTCTGAGGCAGGACCTTCTAATTCAGGGTCCTTTCAACCATCCAAGCCTAATTTCTCTGAGGCTGACTGCATGGAGATTGAACGCTTGATTCTATCAAAGCGTGGTTTTTCGGAGTCGGTAATTGATACATTAATACAGGCTCGGAAACCTGTTACCAGAAAAATTTACCATAAGATATGGCGTAAATATTTATATTGGTGTGAATCCAAGAGTTACTCATGGAGTAAGGTTAGGATTCCTAGGATATTGGCCTTTCTACAAGAAGGTTTAGAAAAGGGTTTATCCGCTAGTTCGTTAAAGGGACAGATTTCTGCTCTGTCTATTCTTTTACACAAACGTCTGGCAGAGAATCCAGACGTCCAGGCTTTTTGTCAGGCTTTGGCTAGGATTAAGCCTGTGTTTAAGACTGTTGCTCCTCCGTGGAGCTTAAACTTGGTTCTTAAAGTTCTTCAGGGTGTTCCGTTTGAACCCCTTCATTCCATTGATATTAAGCTTTTATCTTGGAAAGTTCTGTTTTTGATGGCTATTTCCTCGGCTCGGAGAGTCTCTGAGTTATCTGCCTTACATTGCGATTCTCCTTATCTGATTTTTCATTCAGACAAGGTAGTTCTGCGTACTAAACCTGGGTTTTTACCTAAGGTTGTTTCTAACAGGAATATCAATCAAGAGATTGTTGTTCCATCATTATGTCCTAATCCTTCCTCAAAGAAGGAACGTCTTTTGCATAATCTGGACGTAGTCCGTGCCCTAAAGTTCTACTTACAGGCAACTAAAGATTTTCGGCAAACTTCTTCTCTGTCGTTTATTCTGGTCAGAGGAGAGGTCAAAAGGCTTCGGCCACCTCTCTCTCTTTTTGGCTTTGTAGCATAATACGTTTAGCCTATCAGACTGCTGGTCAGCAGCCTCCTGAAAGAATTACAGCTCGTTCCACTAGAGCTGTGGCTTCCACCTGGGCCTTTAAAAATGAGGCCTCTGTTGAACAGATTTGCAAGGCTGCAACTTGGTCTTCACTTCATACCTTTTCAAAATTTTACAAATTTGACACTTTTGCTTCTTCGGAGGCTGTTTTTGGGAGAAAGGTTCTACAGACAGTGGTTCCTTCTGTTTAATGTTCCTGCCTTGTCCCTCCCATCATCCGTGTACTTTAGCTTTGGTATTGGTATCCAATAAGTAATGGATAACCCGTGGACTGAACACACTTAACAAGAGAAAACATAATTTATGCTTACCTGATAAATGTATTTCTCTTGTAGTGTGTTCAGTCCACGGCCCGCCCTGTCCTTTTTTTGAGGCAGTTCTAAATTTTAATTAAAACTCCAGTCACCACTGCACCCTATAGTTTTTCCTTTCTCGTCTTGTTTCGGTCGAATGACTGGATATGACATGTGAGGGGAGGAGCTATATAGCAGCTCTGCTTGGGTGATCCTCTTGCAACTTCCTGTTGGGAAGGAGAATATATCCCATAAGTAATGGATGACCCGTGGACTGAACACACTACAAGAGAAATAAATTTATCAGGTAAGCATAAATTATGTTTTTAGAAATGAAATCTACTGAGAATAAAGAACGCAATAAGTTTATTCTATCATTATTGAAATTTGTGTTAAGACACAATTACTTTGTGTTCAATGATAACTTTTATTTGCAGATCCAGGGCACTGCAATGGGCTCCTCCTGTGCCCCCACGTATGCAAACATCTATTTAGGATGGTGGGAGCGTGAAATTGTGTTTGATGACAACTTACAACAATATACTAGACACATCAGCCTATGGAGTCGGTGCATAGACGACCTGTTCATTATTTGGACAGGGAGCCTTATTGAATTTAAAGAATTCATCAAAATATTGAACACAAATGATTTAAACTTGAAATTAACCTACAATACAAGCGTCCAACAGGTTGAATTCCTTGATGTAACTATCTACAAGGATGATGAGTATAAACTTAAAAATGATTTATACAGGAAGGAAACTGCCACTAACTCCACGTTACAATTTGATAGTTGTCACAGTTTGCAAACAAAGGGAGGTATCCCTATTGGAGAATTCCTAAGACTCAGAAGGAATTGTACAGATGATAATATTTTCTATCAGAGACCAAAGGAGCTCCAAAGACGTTTAAAGGAAAGAGGGTATACCCGTAAAATTATACGTACTGCATTTCAGAGAGCTAAAAGAACGTCCCGCAACTCGCTCTTAACCCCCAAGATTAAACCCAGGGGGATGGAAGAATCAGTGAGATTTGTGACCACGTATAATGCAGAACACAATACAATTGATAAAATACTAAATAAACATGTGGACATCTTAAAATCAGATAGTGTACTTTCCAAATACATAGGCGATAAAATTAAAACCAGCTGGAGGAGAGCGCCAACTATTGGTAATCGATTAATACAGAGTCATTTTGTGAGGAAAAGACCCAATAATAAGAATATATGTGGTACTTACCCCTGTGGGGGGTGCAGATTCTGCAAATATACAATGAAAGGGAGTTCAATACTATAACTGGACCTAAACATATGTATGGATTTGCAAACTGCAAAACTAAAAATGTAGTATACTGTTTACTGTGTAACTGTGGGATACTATACATTGGAATCACGACACGTGAACTCCGTGTGAGAATGGGAGAGCACATTAACAGCATCAAAAATTGTGAATCAGACAAAAAGAATGACAAAAAATTGACTCCTGTGGCACGACACTATTTATACCAATATGGTACAAAACCACACCTAAAAATGTGTACTACAGGTTATTAAACCAGGTTTAAGAGGCGGTGATGTTGAGTCCATGCTACTTACAGGCCGAATGCCGATGGATATTTTGGCTCAATACACTCACACCACACGGACTAAATGAACATTATGGCTTTGGTTCATTCCTATAAAAATTTTCGTCACTAACTATGACTCTCCTTGTGTTAGATAGCAAGTGTAATACTGATAATAGCCACTTATGTCATTCAACATACAAGAGGGTCTCAATACCTCTAACCATATGTTTCTTATATGCAAGATAAAAAACTGTATATGGATGGTCTAAAACAAATTTGAATTCTCTTAGTATACTCAGCCTCTCACTGTGCATACCTGGGGTTGTCATCACAAATATCTTAATGAACTTCAGCACAGTGCTAGTACACTGTCACATATGATATGACTGCTCTATTTTGGATAACTGCACTGTATCCACATGCTCTTCAAACTTTGGAAGAGTTTTCTAACCTATAAGTTCGTTCCATATGGTAAATTGATAGATAATTTTAAATTCATGTCTCACTACATGCTGTATTGGAAGGACTTTATACATCAGACGATAACGGTCTGTGTGGTATTTTATTGTTGCAGTATAACTATCCTTGCTATATACACACTCTTCATTACCTATATGTTTGTCTAAGACACGTGACATATTATTCTCAATAGCTGCAAGTTCAGCCAAGTACACTCTTAAATAGATGATCCTATTCAGACCAATATAGGGCTGTAATCTAAGGTGTTCAGTTGGACAGTATTATCTTAATTTTGGTGTATGATCGCATAAGACTTTTTATGGTTTGCAGGATACCTAATCATTCCAGTAGAATTATCAGTGTTGGATAAACTTGGTATGATATATATGCCTCTAATTAATCGCACACGTTTTTGCAGATGATAGTAACATAGAGATGTTATGATAAATATACCTCTAATCTATTGCATATGTTTTTGCAGGATTAGGGATAGTAATAATAGTCACCATGATAATTATTATACAGTTCCATTTAATGTGTTTGACAGATCACCCCATTTTGGAAAATAGTGTAATTTTAATATGCATCGCAAGATGATTGCTTATAGTTAAAATAACATAATTTCAACCTTTGGCGCATTGTCTTCATCACACTGACAGGAGGACATTATAATGTATATGACGGCTTCCACTGAAGGGGAGCTAACCTATCATATAGGTTGCATTAGTGGGCGTGCACGCATGCTACACTCTGATTGGTAGTTATACCAACCCGGACTGGATACTCAATGTGAGATTGACATCTATAATCCTTATATACCAAGAAATTTTACCTCAAAACATCTAGCAAAATTATGTGGCTTATATGAATATTATTCTTAGATACTGGCAATAATGAACTTAATAACGATACTCTGACAGGATCATTTACACTATGTCCTCCCGTAGTAGCGATCACACATAACGCTGATCGTATATCTGCATATACAGCTGTTGGCTATATCACGGGTTTCTTGTTATATAACTGATTCCAAATTTCAACAGTAATGGCCATGGTTACAGAGAAATTATTCTCTCTTACTCAGTGTAACATGTTATAAACTTTGTGACATTTGTCACTGTAGTGTAATCGGTAGCAGTATTGTCTAATTTACTTTGAGACATCAAGGACATCAGCCACCTTTATACGATGTTTGGCCTGAAAATAAGAGCAAAATGACATTTCCTATTTATCTCGATTCTGATCGCAAATTATATATTTATTCTAGCAGGATGACGTTGCGAACATATGGCGGCTCTTATCCAATGAGAGCCAATTTACCTGATAGGTTGAACCAGTGGGTGTGTAAGTACACTCCACTCTGATTGGTTCATTTCACAGTTAAAGGCTAGGAGACAAACCCGGATCGGGTTAGCCTTTGAGGAAGCCGTGATAACGGCGAAATGCGCATCAGGCGTGTTTAGGGGACTTTTATCCACTTGAATAGCCGTTACTGATTGCTTTTGGTTGGTCCTTAAACTGGACATACTGGCACCCACACAGACCGGTGCTTACTCCTGCTCTTCACTGCATTTATTTAGTTAATTTTGTTGATGGGGTCAATCCCCTTTGTAGATAATTCACTGCAGAACTGAGCAAAATATGAGTTTGCATTGAAACTGTGTGGGGCTCAGAACTATAGATTGTTAATTGTTTTGGTGGATATCTGTCCCTTATATACATTTTTAATCTAAGTTTTAAGACACATACACTCATTTGTACATATTTACACTATACATTTATATGTATATTTCTCCAACATAGGTGTGTCCGGTCCACGGCGTCATCCTTACTTGTGGGATATTCTCTTCCCCAACAGGAAATGGCAAAGAGCCCAGCAAAGCTGGTCACATGATCCCTCCTAGGCTCCGCCTACCCCAGTCATTCTCTTTGCCGTTGTACAGGCAACATCTCCACGGAGATGGCTTAGAGTTTTTTAGTGTTTAACTGTAGTTTTTCATTATTCAATCAAGAGTTTGTTATTTTCAAATAGTGCTGGTACGTACTATTTACTCAGAAACAGAAAAGAGATGAAGAATTCTGTTTGTATGAGGAAAATGATTTTAGCAACCGTAACTAAAATCCATGGCTGTTCCACACAGGACTGTTGAGAGCATTAACTTCAGTTGGGGGAACAGTTTGCAGTCTTTGCTGCTTGAGGTATGACACATTCTAACAAGACGATGTAATGCTGGAAGCTGTCATTTTCCCTATGGGATCCGGTAAGCCATGTTTATTACGATTGTAAATAAGGGCTTCACAAGGGCTTATTTAGACTGTAGACATTTTTTGGGCTAAATCGATTGATATTAACACTTATTTAGCCTTGAGGAATCATTTATTCTGGGTATTTTGATATAATAATATCGGCAGGCACTGTTTTAGACACCTTATTCTTTAGGGGCTTTCCCAAAGCATAGGCAGAGTCTCATTTTCGCGCCGGTGTTGCGCACTTGTTTTTGAGAGGCATGGCATGCAGTCGCATGTGAGAGGAGCTCTGATACTTATAAAAGACTTCTGAAGGCATCATTTGGTATCGTATTCCCCTTGGGTTTGGTTGGGTCTCAGCAAAGCAGATACCAGGGACTGTAAAGGGGTTAAAGCTTAAAACGGCTCCGGTTCCGTTATTTTAAGGGTTAAAGCTTCCAAATTTGGTGTGCAATATTTTCAAGGCTTTAAGACACTGTGGTGAAAGTTTGGTGAATTTTGAACAATTCCTTCATGTTTTTTCGCAATTGCAGTAATAAAGTGTGTTCAGTTTAAAATTTAAAGTGACAGTAACGGTTTTATTTCAAAACGTTTTTTGTACCTTCTTATCAAGTTTATGCCTGTTTAACATGTCTGAACTACCAGATAGACTGTGTTCTGAATGTGGGGAAGCCAGAATTCCTATTCATTTAAATAAATGTGATTTATGTGATAATGACAATGATGCCCAAGATGATTCCTCAAGTGAGGGGAGTAAGCATGGTACTGCATCATTCCCTCCTTCGTCTACACGAGTCTTGCCCACTCAGGAGGCCCCTAGTACATCTAGCGCGCCAATACTCCTTACTATGCAACAATTAACGGCTGTAATGGATAATTCTGTCAAAAACATTTTAGCCAAAATGAACCCTGTTCAGCGTAAGCGTGGATGCTCTGTTTTAGTTACTGAAGAGCATGACGACGCTGATATTAATATCTCTGAAGGGCCCCTAACCCAATCTGAGGGGGCCAGGGAGGTTTTGTCTGAGGGAGAAATTACTGATTTAGGGAATATTTCTCAGCAGGCTGAATCTGATGTGATTACTTTTAAATTTAAATTGGAACATCTCCGCATTTTGCTTAAGGAGGTATTATCCACTCTGGATGATTGTGAAAATTTGGTCATCCCAGAGAAACTATGTAAAATGGACAAGTTCCTAGAGGTGCCGGGGCTCCCAGAAGCTTTTCCTATACCCAAGCGGGTGGCGGACATTGTTAATAAAGAATGGGAAAGGCCCGGTATTCCTTTCGTCCCTCCCCCCATATTTAAAAAATTGTTTCCTATGGTCGACCCCAGAAAGGACTTATGGCAGTCAGTCCCCAAGGTCGAGGGAGCGGTTTCTACTTTAAACAAACGCACCACTATTCCCATAGAGGATAGTTGTGCTTTCAAAGATCCTATGGATAAAAAATTAGAAGGTTTGCTTAAAAAGATGTTTGTTCAGCAGGGTTACCTTCTACAACCCATTTCATGCATTGTCCCTGTCACTACAGCCGCATATTTCTGGTTTGATGAACTGATTAAGGTGCTCGATAGTGACTCGCCTCCTTATGAGGAGATTATGGACAGAGTCAATGCTCTCAAATTGGCTAATTCTTTCACTCTTGACGCCTCTTTGCAATTGGCTAAGTTAGCGGCTAAGAATTCTGGGTTTGCTATTGTGGCGCGCAGAGCGCTTTGGTTGAAATCTTGGTCGGCTGATGCGTCTTCCAAGAACAAGCTACTAAACATTCCTTTCAAGGGGAAAACGCTGTTTGGTCCTGACTTGAAAGAGATTATCTCTGATATCACTGGGGGTAAGGGCCATGCCCTTCCTCAGGATCGGCCTTTCAAGGCAAAAAATAGACCTAATTTTCGTCCCTTTCGTAAAAACGGACCAGCCCAAGGTGCTACGTCCTCTAAGCAAGAAGGTAATACTTCTCAGGCCAAGCCAGCTTGGAGACCAATGCAAGGCTGGAACAAGGGAAAGCAGGCAAAGAAACCTGCCACTGCTACCAAGACAGCATGAAATATCGGCCCCCGATCCGGGACCGGATCTGGTGGGGGGCAGACTCTCTCTCTTCGCTCAGGCTTGGGCAAGAGATGTTCTGGATCCTTGGGCGCTAGAAATAGTCTCCCAGGGTTATCTTCTGGAATTCAAGGGACTTCCCCCAAGGGGAAGGTTCCACAGGTCTCAGTTGTCTTCAGACCACATAAAAAGACAGGCGTTCTTACTTTGCGTAGAAGACCTGTTAAAAATGGGAGTGATTCATCCTGTTCCATTGAGAGAACAAGGGATGGGGTTCTACTCCAATCTGTTCATAGTTCCCAAAAAAAAGGGAACATTCAGACCAATCCTAGATCTCAAGATCTTAAACAAATTTCTCAAGGTCCCATCTTTCAAGATGGAAACCATTCGAACTATCCTTCCTTCCATCCAGGAAGGTCAATTCATGACCACGGTGGATTTAAAGGATGCGTATCTACATATTCCTATCCACAAGGAACATCATCGGTTCCTAAGGTTTGCATTCCTGGACAAACATTACCAGTTCGTGGCGCTTCCTTTCGGATTAGCCACTGCTCCAAGGATTTTCACAAAGGTACTAGGGTCCCTTCTAGCTGTGCTAAGACCAAGGGGCATTGCAGTAGTACCTTACCTGGACGACATTCTAATTCAAGCGTCGTCCCTCCCTCGAGCAAAGGCTCACACGGACATCGTCCTGGCCTTTCTCAGATCGCACGGCTGGAAAGTGAACGTGGAAAAGAGTTCTCTATCCCCGTCAACAAGGGTTCCCTTCTTGGGAACAATTATAGACTCCTCAGAAATGAGGATTTTTCTAACAGAGGCCAGAAAGACAAAGCTCCTGGACTCTTGTCGAATACTTCATTCCGTTCCTCTTCCTTCCGTAGCTCAGTGCATGGAAGTGATCGGGTTGATGGTAGCGGCAATGGACATAGTTCCTTTTGCGCGCATTCATCTAAGACCGTTACAACTGTGCATGCTCAGTCAGTGGAATGGGGACTATACAGACTTGTCTCCAAGGATACAAGTAAATCAGAGGACCAGAGACTCACTCCGTTGGTGGCTGTCCCTGGACAACCTGTCACGAGGGATGACATTCCACAGACCAGAGTGGGTCATTGTCACGACCGACGCCAGTCTGATGGGCTGGGGCGCGGTCTGGGGATCCCTGAAAGCTCAGGGTCTTTGGTCTCGGGAAGAATCTCTTCTACCGATAAATATTCTGGAACTGAGAGCGATATTCAATGCTCTCAAGGCTTGGCCTCAGCTAGCGAGGACCAAGTTCATACGGTTTCAATCAGACAACATGACGACTGTTGCGTATATCAACCATCAGGGGGGAACAAGGAGTTCCCTAGCGATGGAAGAAGTGACCAAGATCATTCTATGGGCGGAGTCTCACTCCTGCCACCTGTCTGCTATCCACATCCCGGGAGTGGAAAATTGGGAAGCGGATTTTCTGAGTCGTCAGACATTGCATCCGGGGGAGTGGGAACTCCATCCGGAAATCTTTGCCCAAGTCACTCAACTTTGGGGCATTCCAGACATGGATCTGATGGCCTCTCGTCAGAACTTCAAAGTTCCTTGCTACGGGTCCAGATCCAGGGATCCCAAGGCGGCTCTAGTGGATGCACTAGTAGCACCTTGGACCTTCAAACTAGCTTATGTGTTCCCGCCGTTTCCTCTCATCCCCAGGCTGGTAGCCAGGATCAATCAGGAGAGGGCGTCGGTGATCTTGATAGCTCCTGCGTGGCCACGCAGGACTTGGTATGCAGATCTGGTGAATATGTCATCGGCTCCACCTTGGAAGCTACCTTTGAGACGAGACCTTCTTGTTCAGGGTCCGTTCGAACATCCGAATCTGGTTTCACTCCAGCTGACTGCTTGGAGATTGAACGCTTGATTTTATCGAAGCGAGGTTTCTCAGATTCTGTTATCGATACTCTTGTTCAGGCCAGAAAGCCTGTAACTAGAAAGATTTACCATAAAATTTGGAAAAAATATATCTGTTGGTGTGAATCTAAAGGATTCCCTTGGGACAAGGTTAAGATTCCTAGGATTCTATCCTTCCTTCAAGAAGGATTGGAAAAAGGATTATCGGCAAGTTCCCTGAAGGGACAGATTTCTGCCTTGTCGGTGTTACTTCACAAAAAACTGGCAGCTGTGCCAGATGTTCAAGCCTTTGTTCAGGCTCTGGTTAGAATCAAGCCTGTTTACAAACCTTTGACTCCTCCTTGGAGTCTCAATTTAGTTCTTTCAGTTCTTCAGGGGGTTCCGTTTGAACCCTTACATTCCGTTGATATTAAGTTATTATCTTGGAAAGTTTTGTTTTTAGTTGCAATTTCTTCTGCTAGAAGAGTTTCAGAATTATCTGCTCTGCAGTGTTCTCCTCCTTATCTGGTGTTCCATGCAGATAAGGTGGTTTTACGTACTAAACCTGGTTTTCTTCCAAAAGTTGTTTCTAACAAAAACATTAACCAGGAGATTATCGTACCTTCTCTGTGTCCGAAACCAGTTTCAAAGAAGGAACGCTTGTTGCACAATTTGGATGTTGTTCGCGCTCTAAAATTCTATTTAGATGCTACAAAGGATTTTAGACAAACATCTTCCCTGTTTGTTGTTTATTCAGGTAAAAGGAGAGGTCAAAAAGCAACTTCTACCTCTCTCTCTTTTTGGATTAAAAGCATCATCAGATTGGCTTACGAGACTGCCGGACGGCAGCCTCCCGAAAGAATCACGGCTCATTCCACTAGGGCTGTGGCTTCCACATGGGCCTTCAAGAACGAGGCTTCTGTTGATCAGATATGTAGGGCAGCGACTTGGTCTTCACTGCACACTTTTACCAAATTTTACAAGTTTGATACTTTTGCTTCTTCTGAGGCTATTTTTGGGAGAAAGGTTTTGCAAGCCGTGGTGCCTTCCATTTAGGTGACCTGATTTGCTCCCTCCCCTCATCCGTGTCCTAAAGCTTTGGTATTGGTTCCCACAAGTAAGGATGACGCCGTGGACCGGACACACCTATGTTGGAGAAAACAGAATTTATGTTTACCTGATAAATTTCTTTCTCCAACGGTGTGTCCGGTCCACGGCCCGCCCTGGTTTTTTAATCAGGTCTGATAATTTATTTTCTTTAACTACAGTCACCACGGTACCATATGGTTTCTCCTATGCTATTATTCCTCCTTAACGTCGGTCGAATGACTGGGGTAGGCGGAGCCTAGGAGGGATCATGTGACCAGCTTTGCTGGGCTCTTTGCCATTTCCTGTTGGGGAAGAGAATATCCCACAAGTAAGGATGACGCCGTGGACCGGACACACCGTTGGAGAAAGAAATTTATCAGGTAAACATAAATTCTGTTATTAACCGGATAGAATAAAAGTTATATTTTATTTGTAACCTGATTCAAGGTGACTCTCCTTGCTATTCTATATTTTTCTAATTGGTATTTGCAAGAGTGCTAGTACACTGTCACTTTTCTCTCTCTGTTTTTTTGTATCTTTAGAAAGTCAATTTAATGGCGAAAAAAAACGGTATATTATATGTGTGGGTACAGTAAATGAGTAAGAGGAAAATTACAGCTAAACACAAACACTGCAGAAATGTAAAAATAGCCTTGGTCCCAAACAGTCAGAAAATGGAAAAGTGCTCTGGTCACTAAGGGGTTAACTATTTTAATTTGGTTTTGAATCATACATACATGAGTAAACAAATTGTTTCACAAAAGTTTGTAAAATGGAATTACTAGACTCCTTTCATTGTCGGTATGTCTGTTACAATCCAAACAATTAAACTGGTTAACTTAAAAACATGAATAACGTGAACTGGATACTAGGTACAGGAGGTTCGTGTTTAGACAGAATATTTCATTATTTAACATTTGTTTATTTATCAAGTGGATTTCTGGTGTATTCCAAGTCCATTATTCAGGTACCGGGTATTATGTGTGTATTTCTCAAGTAAGGAATGAGCCTACTGGAACAGGATAGAGATCTTAAAACCAAGGAAGCTCTTTAATAACTGAGCACTGTGCTTTCACAGTGGGGTGTGTGTTGTGATTGACAGCTGTCAGAGAAGGTGTGGCGCAAGGTGAATATCAATACACCACCTCTGCAGCCACTATGTGCATTTTTAAATTTGGTGCGACACAGAGCGTGTCAACGGAGGGGGTGTGTGTGGCCATTTGAGACTGGGCAGACAGCAGCAGGAACTCTGCGGGCTGCAGAAACATAGCACATACTTGTCCTCTTTATCAGAAAATTGTGGTTTCTTCCTTGTGCCAATGTACAAAAGTTCGTAAAATGGAATTACTAGACTCCATTCATTGTCGGTATGTCTGTCACAATCCAAACAATTAAACTGGTTAACTTAAAAACATGAATAACGTGAACTGGATACTAGGTACAGCAGGTTCGTGTTTAGACAGAATATTTCATTATTTAACATTTGTTTATTTATCAAGTGGATTTCTGGTGTATTCCAAGTCAATTACTCAGGTACCGGGTATTATGTGTGTATTTCTCAAGTAAGTTTGGGGCTCAGGAAGAAGGTGAGGTGAAAAGTGTCGAGTCAGTGGTTTTATATGCTAAGGGGGTGTGTTATAAGGGTTTAATAGCGACTCCCTGTAAAACTTGACATCTAAGAATAGAGAGAGTTTGTTGCGTTTGTAGTAACCGTATTGCTCTAGGGGCATCTTTAGTAGCCATTGTTGTCGTGTAGGTACTTGTGCGGATTTCCAATTTTGGGCTACTAGTCTGGCGCTATTTAGGCTCATTTAGATTAGGATAAAGCATGTTTCCAGCATGATGAAGAGGAGGAAAAGTATATTTTGTTAAGTCTAACTGGTGTCAGATACCAACGTAGAAGTATCTTAAAATTGATCTCTATTATTCGCGTTGAGGTAGAAGATTTGTGGGTATTGAAGATTTTTTTCCATTCTCTCTTCTTATTGTAAATTTATCTCTCCTTGCCAATAGGTTGTGTATGTCAGGAGTGAGTATAGTCAGGCTGTGTCGAGTATGTTTTTGAAGAGTGAGAGGGTTCTTCTAGAGGGTATGGATGATAAACATAATTTGCTCAAATGGCGTAGGGGATCTGGTTGTTTTGCCTAAATTGATTGCTGTGAATGAAATGGGTTAGTTGGGTGTATTGGAGACAAGGTTTAAAGGCTCCATTTAGTATGTTTTGTAAGCTGTGTCGTGGCTTAAGTTTTCGTTGCTCTAGCATGGTGATAATGGGAACTGACTCGGAGAGTTCCCATGTGGCTACTGTTTTCCCTATCATTTCGTAGCCTCCAGTAAATTCCATATTTGGTGATATTGGAGTCAATGGGAGGTCAATTAAATTTTTGTTTGTGTGATTCTGATTGCTATGTCTTGCTCATGCAGTACTTCATACATGAAACTCCTTCAAATGTCCTCTTAAAAGTTTGACACCTTAAAGGGACATTGTGCACAATTTTATTTTCCTTTGCATAAATGTTTTGTAGATGATCCATTTATATAGCCTATCTGGGTTTCTGCAGGATGCTTTTATGAAAAGCTTATCAGCCAGTTCTCTTAAAGGTTGTTGTTTTTTTATTGGCCTTATCTTTTGTGTCAAATTAAAAGTGCCAAAATTCAGAAGGGAGTATGGAGATAGAACCCAGTAGCGGAGATATAACTCACAGACTTGTAAATGTAGATAGGCAACACAGCAATATCCAGAATTGTAGTCATATAACAGTCCAGGTCGGGGCAGGCAGCTTGGGTACATAAACGATAAACAGGCTCAAGGTCAAGGCTGGTAGCAAAGGTTCTTATACGGAATAAACACAGGAATGAGGGTACTTGAACAGGATAGAGATCTTAAAACCAAGGAAGCTCTTTAATAACTGAGCACTGTGCTTTCACAGTGAGGTGTGTGTTGTGATTGACAGCTGTCAGAGAAGGTGTGGCGTCAGGTGAATATCCATACACCACCTCTGCAGCCACTATGTGCATTTTTAAATTTGGTGCAACACAGAGCGTGGGGGGGGTGGCCATTTGAGACTGGGCGGACAGCAGCAGGAACTCTGCAGGCTGCAGAAACTGCGTGGGAGCATCAGTGCCAAGGATCTCCAGTGCAGGCTGCGGGTTGGAGGCATGCGACTCCACTGGATAGGAGGCGGTAAGTACCACAATGTTACAAATATTAAGGTCTTAATTACCGTCAAACTTTAGTTTGACTAGTTATTCCTTGTGAGTCTTATTGTGGTAACTTGTTCATAGCACATACTTGTCCTGTTTATCAGAAAATTGTGGTTTCTTCCTTGTGCCAAGGTACTGAGTTGTAAAAAAGGGACTTCACAAACTTGGTGTGCCGAGTCCTCAAGTTCTCAGTGGAAACAACAAAATCCTTCATATTTTCTTCTCCCAACAACTGTCAAAAAGCTACATGTTGTGACTAAGTGGCTAGAAAAAGACTAGACACAGCCATTTTGGAATACCCTGGGTTGTCTACTTTTGCAAATGGTATGCCATGAATGGTTAATTTTCATTTCTGGGCTGCCAAAATGTCTCAAAGGTGACTTAGGCCAAGAAAATCAATGTGCCAAATTTCCATGTAAATGGACAGGCCCAACGTTGGGCCCTGTAACTTCCTGAAATCCCATAAAACCCTTACATGGGGGGTATAATTGTACTCGTTGGAAATCCCTGAACACAAATATTGATGTATTATTTTTTTTTATTTTCTGATTGGGTTTTTTTTTTTTTTTTTATGCAGTAATATCTATCAGGATTCTTTTATTCACAATAAAATTGCTTGGAAAACATAACATTTAATTTCTCAAATTTGGGGGGAAAAAAGGGGACACACACTCTTTCGAGTAGATGTCTAACATTATGGTAGACATAAAATTAGAACAAAATAATACTCCCCTCTGAAATGTGTAGAACCGCAGCGGTCCCACAGTTTCTCCCAAACTTAAAGATGTGTACAAAAGGAGGCGCTGGTTAACCGGTGCAGAGGGTGGCTTTGAAGATGGTCTGCCGGGGTATCGCCACAATGGTATAGTATGTCCAAAGTAGATGGAGTATTCAGTGCATATACTCACAAGATAGAGATGTCCGGTTCTTTTATTAAAATCACTCGGGATACAGATATAGTACGTTAAAAGTAGGTTTAATTGTGCTCAACGCGTTTCAACGGATAATACTGTTTCTCAAGAGCATTTAAAAACTATTTTGTGCATATGTATATCTGCTACACAGGCATTTTAAATACATCATTAGGCGCATGGATGGTGCAAAAATCAGTGTAACAGATGGTGCGAAAATCACTGTATTTAATTCGCCTGTGTAGCATATGCATAATAAAGTGCATATGTATACATATGCACTTTATTTGCACAGAATAACTTTGTTTTTAAATGCTTTTGAGAAAGACGGCGATTATCCGTTGAAACACATTAAAGGGCCATAATACCCAAATCATTAAACACTTGAAAGTGATGCAGCATAGCTGTAAAAAGCTGACTAGAAAATATCACCTGAAAATCTCTATGTAAAAAATAAAGAAATTTTACATCAAAAGTTTCTCATTAGCCACATCCCATTGTAAAGGACTTCTAAGCAGCAAATCAGTATGTCTGTCCCGGGACAGCCGAAGGAGCGAGCTTTCGTGCACACTCATCTTATTTTCCTATTCAGTGTAAGGAAGTTTACATTTAAATCTCATGAATTAAGTGAAATGTCATGAGATCACTGTAAGAGTTCATGACCTCAGCACTGTTGATGCTGATTGGCTGCTGTTCATTTCTTAATTTTTTATTTATTTTTTTACCTGCAGCTGAGTAACTTTTTACACAGAACTTACTCTGCTGAGCTGAGGAAATTTTGAGGTAAAATATCTTTCTTTTTTACATAGAGATGCTTAGGTGATATTTTTCTGTCAGCTTTTTACAGTTATACTGCATCAGTTTCAAGTGATTTAGCATATGAGTATTATGTCCCTTTAAGCACAATTAAACCTACTTTCTTCTACTAGATACGACGAGTCCACGGATTCATCCTTGTGGGATATTATCCTCCTGCTAACAGGAAGTGGCAAAGAGCACCACAGCAGAGCTGTCTATATAGCTCCTCCCTTGACTCCACCCCCCAGTCATTCTCTTTGCATATACTAAGTAATAGGAAGGTAAAGTGAAAGGTGTTAAAATTATATTTTTTATTTTCTTCAAGCAAGATTTTTTTATTTTAAATGGCACCGGGGAGTGCTATTTTTTCTCAGGCAGCAGATGGATGAAGATTTCTGCCTGAAGACTGATGATCTTAGCAATTGTCACTAAGATCCAGAGAAGTTCCCACAGAATGGCTAAGGAGTACTTCAGAAGCTTCAGCGGGGGGAAAGTTTTTTTCATGCTACCAGCATTGAGGTATGTTCAGTCATTCACATGGCTTTCAATATTAGGTTGGGTATATGGAAACCCACATGGCTAGGTTCTAGACCGCTTTACAGCGGTTTTTACTAGGCAGTGAGACATCGTTATAGATGGGCGGGGCCTAATTTCACGCCTCAGATGCGCAGTTGAATTTCCTATGCAAGCAGCAGGCTCCAGCTCCGGTGGGCCTAAACTGAAAGATTTGGCCTAAACGAAGTGATAGAGTGAATTAACAGACCCCTGAGGGCAGGTAGGCGCCACAGCAGAGCTGTGGCGAGGTGCAGGGGGTTGATGGTTTACTTTCATATAGTTTTTGAGTAACGTTTTTTTCCATTAAGGGTTAAGCATACCTTACTTGTGGTGCAATCTTAGCTGGCAAGATAAGACACATATATACTAAAATTGTGATAATTATAACATTTTAGAGCAGTTTTGGAAAAATTGTACACTTTTTTACTCTTAAAGGCGCAGTACCGTTTTTCAGATTGTTGTTTTTTTCACTAAATAGTGTTTTCAAGACTGTGGTCATTACTAGTCTGTTTCAACATGTCTGACATTGAGGAAAGTCAATGTTCTATGTGTTTAGAAGCCATTGTGGAACCCCCACTTAAAATGTGTCCCTCATGTACTGAAAGGGCCTTACATTGCAAAGAACATATTTTAGGTGATAAAAGTATGTCTCAGGATGATTCTCAATCAGAAGAGAATCGGGTTATGCCATCCAATTCTCCCCAAGTGTCACAACCTTTAACGCCCGCTCAAGTGACGGCTAGTGCTTCTAGCGCGTCTAATTCTTTCACCCTGCAAGATATGGCTGCAGTTATGTCTACTACCCTTACAGAGGTATTATCTAAACTGTCAGGTTTACAGGGTAAGCGCAGCAGGTCAGGTATTAGAGTAAATGCTGAGCCCTCTGATGCTTTATTGGCCATCTCCGATGTACCCTCAGTGTTCTGATTTGGGGGTGGGGGAATTGCTGTCTGAGGGAGAGCTTTCAGACTCAGGAAAGATGTTCCCTCAAACAGACTCAGATGTGATGGCCTTTAAGTTTAAGCTTGAACACCTCCGCTTGTTACTCCGGGAGGTTTTAGCGACTCTGGATGATTGTGACCCTATTGTCATCCCACCAGAGAAATTGTGTAAAATGGATAAATATCTAGAGGTCCCTACTTAAACTAATGTTTTTCCAGTCCCTAGAAGAATTTCAGATATTGTTACTAAGGAATGGGATAGACCAGGCATTCCGTTCTCTACCCCTCCTACTTTTAAGAAAATGTTTCCCATATCTGACACCGTTCGGGATTCTTGGTAGACTGTCCCTAGGTGGAGGGAGCTATTTCTACCCTGGCTAAGCGTACAACTATACCTATTGAGGACAGTTGTGCTTTCAAAGATCCTATGGATAAAAAAATTAGAGGGTCTTCTAAAGAAATTGTTTATTCATCAGGGTTTTCTTCTACAACCTATAGCGTGCATTGTTCCAGTAACTACTGCAGCAGCATTTTGGTTTGAGGCTCTAGAGGAGTCTCTTAAGGTTGAGACCCCATTAGATGATATTTTGGATAGAATTAAGGCTCTCAAGCTAGCTAATTCTTTTATTACCGATGCCACTTTTCAAATGGCTAAATTAGCGGCAAAAAATGCAGGCTTGGGGGGGCGGAGTTTACTTCAAAATGGAGAGGCCACACTTTTGCTAAGCTCCGTAGACACAAACTAATAACTCCTACCAAAATTAATATTTCTATGGCTAAGCTTACTTCTATGCATCTCTATACACTCCTCACCATGCTAGGAGTTTAGGAGCTTGTTGTTTATTATTGGATCCAGCTGAATATACTGCCGGAGCTCCTGTCGACCGGCTTGTCCACATGGCACATCGCGGCTCAGCTTAGACACGTAAGGGGCCCTCACCTTACCTGGACATATCTCTGCATTAGCTAGAAGCCCAAACATATAATAAAATGCCGGTTCTTACCATTCTCACTCGCAAAAGCCGCCTAACTTGATAGCAGGAGCGATCAAGTACAAGAATGACGCAGATCATAGAGGAGGAATTGGTTACAGCTATGTGTAAGCTTCTTATAGATCTGGATCGGAAGATGTGCAATAATTTTAGCAATCTTATGCAATTAATCCGGGGGGAAGTTGTGGAAGACTTTGACCTGAACACGGAAGGCTTTGACCCTGGTGTGCCGGTGGATACGCAGACAACAATAAGCTCACCTAAGGCGGAGCACTCACTGAAAATAACATGGCCTGCAGACATGCATGCAGCAGGGGTGACAAGTAATCATTGCGCTCCAGGAGGTCCTTTGTTGCTACCAGCTATGTGGAGGGATGCGGTCGACCCTACAGGGATCGGATATCATCACACATAAGACGCACTGATCACCGGGCTAGAGCCAATGAGAAATACAGCCCTGGATGAAAGTGCATTGATCTATCCTTTTAGCCATTTGTCTAACTTGCATTGGTTGGAGCCGGATATCGCAGGATTTGCAGACATTAAAGCCTCATTTACCAACCACAGTCTCGCTATTAATCGGCGAGGAGTACCTGCTACCCAGCCTACCCTGATGACTCTTACAGTGGTAATTCTGGCTGATTCAGCTTCATCTCTACTTCTAGGGATCGAACATATTTTAAATACAAGTGATGATAAAATCGGGGTGGGTTAGAGAGGACTCTTATATTTCCACAAGGATCTTCCCTCTGGTTCTCAGGGACTTAAGTTTAAATGTATGTTTCAGACTGACCCTTACAATTGTAGTGTGTTACTGCTACTCCATCTTATTGGTTTTATTAGTGTATATTATGTGTTCCCAATCAGAATTCATTCCTGACATCTTAGTTAGTGTTCAGACAGGTTGATTATTATTTCTCAGTTTCCTTTTCCAAGTTATAGTTTTTATGCAGCTATTACTATTATATATAAATGTTATATACCTTTCTGTCCCTAGAAGCTGGCGCCTGGGTAAGATTGTATCCATCTCCTGCTTATGTGCATATTATTGGCCCCAAATGCCCATGTGCCCACAAGTCTAATAAAGTATACCAAGCCTATCTTAAATTTTAATCTTCCCTGTATTGTCCCCCTAAACCTTACATCCCACTTCAATAATGTTACTCTTCTAGGTGCCAGCACTTCCTATCGTAGCAGAGATGTGTAGTTATTTAGTACAGCTACTCCCTAACTTCATATCACATTAGGCTATACTTGCCCTTATTTTGCTCAAATATTATAACCCCACATCATTAGAGCAATTCTAGACATGACTTATTTAAATGTTTATATAAGTAAACTTCTATATAGGATGGTACCTAAAGTTTATGTCTTACGTGTAAGTGAATCTGCAAGCTGTTTTCTTTTAGACACTTAGACACAAAACCTCTTACTACTCCTGGCACGGATCAAACACCTGAGGCATGTTTGTATATTAACTAGATGTATTTTGTTTTTATATCTGTATAGGTGTCAGTTTTGCTATACTGTCTAATTTTGAGTTGAAGGGAATAACTTTAAAAGGGTATCTTTCATCTACGTATTATTTGGCCGGTGATATGAGTTAATGATATGATGTGGGATGGTCGTCGTATGTTGGTCACTGTACTTATTCCTTATTTTGCTTTCTCCTTCCATGCTTTATGCAGTTTCTCTTTAAAGCCTTAGTTTAACTTATAAAGGCGTAACATTACATGTAGACAGCTATCTTGCAATAGATATATAGACCTGGTCTTGCTACAGAAACCCACCCCCTTACCAACATAAAGGGATTAAACCCTCCAATACCAAAGGTCCTGTATCCTAGTGTATATATGCAGTTCAAGTGGTCTGTCATGCTGTTAACCACGCTATTACGGTTTGCAAGATAAAGCCCATCTCTTTGTATTATGGATCTTTTACAGATACCAAGTCACCAATTTCCGCCAAGCTTATAGCCCATATTCAACTTCCATATGGGAGTCTTGCAACATACTTGATCCCCGGAACCTCTCACTATATAAGCCACCACAGGTAGTTTGAGAAAGATATCTTTACAAGCAGTTTGTTTATGTGTTCTAACCACTTTGAATAGCTCACAGCACCTTATCTTTCAGTTCTTCTATCTCATTAAGCCAAATATTTGTCTCCATGTACTTCCCCAGTAGTTACCTAAACAGCATGTTACTCTTTATAGAGCCCATCCCTGTAACTATATAATATGCCCTCTCCACATTATTAATTTGGCATTTTAGATAGCTCCGCCCCTCACCCCCCTCCTTATTTCCATAAGAGCGGCTCTGGCCCGCTGAACTTCCTCTCCCCCTTCTTGACTAACTTGGTCCAAGAGCGACCAAACAAATACTACCCCACACTTGCCCCAATTCTACTAGAATAAATAATTATATAAACTCTCTCCACGGTAAGGCGTGGGCCACATCTCTTATATATAAAATATAAAACTGAGGTTCCATTATTTTGTGTACAAACACTTTTCTCTTGTAAGGTGTATCCAGTCCACGGATCATCCATTACTTGTGGGATATTCTCATTCCCAACAGGAAGTTGCAAGAGGACACCCACAGCAGAGCTGTCTATATAGCTCCTCCCCTAACTGCCATATCCAGTCATTCTCTTGCAACTCTCAACAAGCATGGAGGTAGTAAGAGAGAAGTGGTGCAATGTAGCTGTTATTTTGCTTCAATCAAGAGTTTATTATTTTTAAATGGTACCGGAGTTGTACTATTTTGTTCCAGGCAGAAAAATAGAAGAATCTGCCTGTGATTTCTATGATCTTAGCAGGTTGTAACTAAGATCCATTGCTGTTCTCACACATGACTGAAGAGAGAGATAACTTTAGCGGGGGAATGGCGTGCAGGTTATCCTGCTATGAGGTATGTGCAGTTAAGATTTTTCTAGAAGATGTGAAGGCTAGAAAATGCTGCTGATACCAAATTTATGTAAGGTAAGCCTGAATACAGTGATTTAATAGCGACTGGTATCATGCTTACTTTCTGAGGTAATACTCTTTTATATTTACAATATAAAACGTTTGCTGGCATGTTTAAACGTTTTTATATATACTTTGGTGATAAAACTTTATTGGGGCCTAGTTTTTTCCACATGGCTGGCTTAAATTTGCCTAGAAACAGTTTCCTGAGGCTTTCCACTGTGTTACTATGAGTGGGAAGGGCCTAATTTAGCGCTTTTTTGCGCAGTTACTTTTACAGACTGAGACATCCAGCTTCCTCCAGGAGTCCCCTGAATGCTATAGGACATCTCTAAAGGGCTCTTAGGCTTTCCAAAATCGTTTGTTGGGGAAGGTAGGCCCACAGCAAGGCTGTGGCAGTTGGTGTGACTGTTAAAAAAATGTCTATCGTTTTTTTGATCCGTTTTTTGAACTAAGGGGTTAATCATCCATTTGCAAGTGGGTGCAATGCTCTGTTAGTTTATTATACACACTGTAAAAATTTTGTTTGATTTACTGCCTTTTTTCACTGTTTTTCAAATTCTGGCAAAATTTGTTTCTCTTAAAGGCACAGTACCGTTTTTTATATTTGCTTGTTAACTTGATTTAAAGTGTTTTCCAAGCTTGCTAGTCTCATTGCTAGTCTGTACAAACATGTCTGACATAGAGGAAACTCCTTGTTCATTATGTTTAAAAGCCATTGTGGAACCCCCTCTTAGAATGTGTACCAAATGTACTGATTTCACTTTAAGCAATAAAGATCATATTCTGTCTTTAAAAAATGTATCACCAGAGGAATCTGACGAAGGGGAAGTTATGCCGACTAACTCTCCCCACGTGTCAGATCCTTTGACTCCCGCTCAAGGGACTCACGCTCAAATGGGGCCAAGTACATCTAGGGCGCCCATAGCGTTTACTTTACAAGACATGGCGGCAGTCATGGATAATACACTGTCAGCGGTATTAGCCAGACTACCTGAATTTAGAGGAAAACGAGATAGCTCTGGAGTTAGACGAAATACAGAGCATACCGATGCTTTAAGAGCTATGTGTGATACTGCCTCACAATATGCAGAAGCTGAAGGAGAGCTTCTTTCTGTGGGTGATGTTTCTGACTCGGGGAAGATGATGCAACCTGATTCTGATATCTCTACATTTAAATTTAAGCTTGAACACCTCCGCGTGTTACTCAGGGAGGTTTTAGCTGCTCTGAATGACTGTGATACAATTGCAGTGCCAGAGAAATTGTGTAGATTGGATAAATACTATGCAGTGCCGGTGTGCACTGATGTTTTTCCAATACCTAAAAGGTTTACAGAAAAAATTATTAAGGAATGGGATAGACCAGGTGTGCCGTTCTCTCCCCCTCCTATTTTTTTTTTTTTTTTTTTTTAAATATATTTATTAAGGCAAACAAACAGATACAGCAATCAAAAGAAATGAAGGGTAACATCTCCAGAACAATGATACAGGACACTAGTCTAAAAAAGTCCTAAAAAATAACTTCAGGGAGTTAGGTAGCAAGCTTAAAGCAAGGACCTCCAAAGTAATATTTTCTGAGATATTACCAGTGCCGTGTGCTAATTCAGTAAGGCAGAAGGAGTTAAGGTCTGTTAATTCATGGCTAAAGACATGGTGTAAAAATGAGGGGTTTGACTTTTTAGAACACTGGGCTGATTTTTCACTAGGGTACAATTTGTACAGTAAGGATGGATTGCACCTGAATGACATGGGTGCAGGTGTGTTGGGGGAAAGGATGGTAGCACGTTTAGAGAACCTTTTAAACTAGGCAAAGGGGGGGAGGGTCAGTTAGAACAAAATAGAACAGAGAGATCAGTCTGTGAATATGACAATCCCTTAATATCTCAAGGAAGGGATGACTTAAGAAATGTCACATTAGAAAATATAAAGGAAAGCACACCAAGTAGCAGCAGAAAGCACATGAAAATTAAATGTATGACAACAAATGCAAGAAGCATGACAGGTAAAATGGGGGAGCTGACGCTCTTAGTTGCAGAAGAGGACTATGATGTTATCAGTATAACTGAAACTTGGTGGGATGATTCACATGACTGGGCAGTTAACTTAGAGGGGTATACATTATTTAGGAGGGACAGGAATAATAAAAGGGGTGGAGGAATCTGCATGTATATTAAACCTAACCTTAAACCTACAATAAGGGAAGATATTTATGATACAAGTGACAATGTAGAGACCCTGTGGGTTGAAATAAAGAGTGGGGGGAAAAATCCTAAAAAAATATTACTAGGAACATGCTACAAGCCTCCCAACATTAGTGACCCGGAGGAAACTCAACTACTTATCCAAATAGGTAAGGCTGCTAATAACAGTGCTGTAATTATGGGAGATTTTAACTACCCTGATATAAACTGGGCCAATGAAACTAGTAATTCAGCTAAGGGGGATAGATTTTTAAATGTTCTCAGGGATAACTTCTTGTCACAATTAATAGAGGAGCCAACTAGGAGTAAAGCTATATTGGATTTAGTGCTATCAAACAATACAGATATAATATCAAACATAGAAGTTAAAGAACATTTGGGTAACAGTGATCATAACATGGTCACATTTGAAATCTATTTTCAAATGCAGTGTTTTAAAGGCTTAACTAAGACTTTTAATTTCAAGAAAGCAAAATTCAACGATTTAAGGAAATCATTAAATAATATAAATTGGGACAATGTATTTTCTAATAAAAATACAGAGAATAAATGGATAATATTTAAAAATGTGTTAAATAAATATACATATCAACACATACCATATGGTTATAAAAGTAAAAATAAAAAAACAAAGCCATTATGGCTAAATAAAAATGTGTTAAGAGAAATTAGGAAAAAACGTAGGGCATTTAAATTATTAAAAGAAAATAGTACAGACTCAGCATACAATATTTATAAGGAATGTAACAAAGCATGCAAAAAAGCAATCAAATTAGCCAAAATTGAAAATGAAAAATTAATTGCTAAGGATTCTAAGTCTAACCCTAAAAGGTTCTTTAAGTACATAAATAGCAAAAAATCTAAGAAGGATAATATAGGTACATTAAAATGTGTGGAGGGTAGCATGATAAATAATGACAGGGAGAAGGCTGAGGTACTAAACCAGTTTTTTTCTTCAGTATACACAAGAGAAGAACCATTGAATGATACTTTTGAACATAATAGAACATGCCAGTCCATACCACTAACTGGGTTTTGTTTAGAGGATATCAGGAAAAAACTGGAAAATATTAAGGTAAATAAAACTCCAGGCCCAGATGGAATACACCCAAGGGTGTTGAGGGAACTTAGCACTGTTATAGACAAACCTTTACTCTTAATTTTTCAAGACTCATTATCCTCAGGCATGGTACCCCAGGATTGGCGTAAAGCTGATGTGGTGCCACTCTTCAAAAAGGGAAGCAGGGATGATCCAGGAAGCTATAGACCAGTTAGTCTGACATCAATAGTGGGGAAGATATTTGAAGGGATTATAAGGGATTATATTGATGAGCATATTCGTGTAAACAAGATTATGAGTTCTAATCAGCATGGCTTTAGGAGAAATAGATCATGTCAAACTAATCTGATTAGATTCTACGAGGAAGTAAGTCAAAATATAGATAAAGGGGAATCAGTGGATGTGATATACTTAGATTTTGCAAAGGCATTTGATACAGTGCCACATGAGAGATTAATGCACAAAATTAAGGGACTGGGAATAGCTGAAAATGTTAGCTCATGGATAAATAACTGGATAAAAGATAGGGAGCAACGAGTAGTAGTAAATGGATCATACTCAGATTGGACAAAGGTAATCAGTGGCGTCCCCCAGGGATCAGTACTGGGCCCTGTTCTTTTTAATATTTTTATAAATGACTTGGAGCAAGGATTAAATAGCGACATCTCTATTTTTGCAGATGATACTAAGTTAAGTAAGGTCATAAGGTCAGAGCAGGACGAACTGTCTTTACAAAGGGATTTGCTAAAATTAGAACTATGGGCAAGTGAATGGAAAATGAGATTTAATACGGAAAAATGCAAGGTTCTACATTTTGGAAGTAAAAATAAGCAGGCTACGTATTTTTTAAATGGGACAAGACTTAGCCAAACACAGGAGGAAAGGGATTTGGGAGTAGTAATAGATAACAAGCTAAAGATGGGTGCACAATGCAGGGCAGCGGCTTCAAAGGCTAATAAGATACTAGCATGTATTAAAAGAGGTATTGATTCAAGGGAGGAAAGCATAATTCTGTCATTATATAAAGCCCTGGTAAGACCTCACCTTGAGTTTGGAGTGCAGTTCTGGGGACCAATTGCTAAAAAAGATATTGTAGAACTAGAAAAAGTTCAGAGAAGGGCCACAAAGCTAATAAGGGGATTGGAGAAATTAACCTATGAGGAGAGGCTAGCCAAACTGGGTCTGTTTTCTTTAGAAAAAAGGCGCTTGAGAGGTGACATGATTACTTTATATAAATATATTCAAGGCCCATATACAGAGATGGCAGAAGCTCTGTTTATTCCAAGAAAATTGTTTCTGACAAGAGGTCATAATTTAAGGTTGGAGGAAAGGAGATTTAATCTCCTGCAACGGAAACGTTTTTTCACTGTGAGAGCAATAAAATTGTGGAACTCATTACCAAAGGAGGTAGTGAATGCCAATACCATAGATACATTTAAAAATAGTCTGGATAAGTTTCTGTATTCTAACAAAATTCATGGATATGATTGCAAGTATTAAATGGGTCACATTTTAATGGGGTTATTTAAGCTTAACTGGAGCTTTTTGTAAGTATTTTAGATTTGTATAGGTTGAACTCGATGGACTTCAGTCTTTTTTTCAACCTTATCTACTATGTTACTATGTTACAACTATACATCACATAGGAAAGTGAAAATTATGACAGAATATCACCCTTCATCAATGCCTCTTTTTATAAGAATTAAGCATTCTAGTGTCCTCGATAAAATAGAGATCCTCTCATGGGACCTGGCAACTAAATCAAACTGAAGACATCTTCCAGTAGTTGAGAAAATCCTCATCATATGTTGGCAAAATCATCGTGCAATAAGCTTACCTTACGCTTATGTAAGTAACATGTCATGTGGTAGAGGCAAATTTTGGGTTGAAGATACATTCACAATCAAAAAATGCAAAAGGGGCATCAGAGTTTCTCTGTAAGTGAAAAACAGTAATTTACCAAAATAGAGCTCAGGTGCCACAACAACCCTAACTTCACATTTATATTAAACTTTTATAAAAACATAGACATCAGTTAACTTATTATTTTTGATAATTATCAGAAAACTCATAAGAATTAAGCACTCTAGTGTCCTCGATAAAATAGAGATCCCCTCATGGGACCTGGCAACTAAATCAAACTGAAGACATCTTCCAGTAGTTCAGAAAGTCCTCATCATGTGCTGGTAAAATCATTGTGCAATAAGCTTACCCTATGCCTATGTAAGTAATATGTTGTGTGGTAGAGGCAAACTTTGGGTTGAAGATACATTCATAATCAAAAAATACAAAAGGGGCATCAGAGTTTCTCTGTAAGTGAAAAACAGTAATTTACCAAAATAGAGCTCAGGTGCCACTACAACCCTAACTCCACATTTATATTGAACTTTTATAAAAAAACATAGACATCAGTTAACCTATTATTTTTGATAATTATAAGAAAACTCGATTATGAGAAACAAGGAAGAATATCTTAGATTACGGCCCAAAGAGCCTTTTCTTATGATTGTAGGGGAAAAACTTAACAGTGACACTTCGGATTAAGCAGAGACTACTCAACTCTGCCAAAGGGGGGTGGGGAGGAGAAAGTATTCATCCCTACCTCACCAGAGTGGTGGGGGGGGGAGAGATAGGTCAGCAACCATATACCCTATTATTGCTGCTGGATACTATAACCAACAATTAAACAGGTTCTGGTATTACTAAGAGAGTACCCAAGGAATTTCAGATGTGGCCAGTTTCCAGGTGTTCACGTGCTGAGCGGTGTTCTATATGTGATGCATGTTGGTAGTTATAGAAAAGTGTATAAATAAAACAGACCGTTATGTGTAGGAAACTAAATGACAGTGCTAACTTATTGTCTGGTGTAGTGCACTATAGTGAGAGTAATGTCTTCTGAATTTACTATCAGGGATTTAAGATTGGGATAACAGCAATATATCAATCTACTGTTTAGAACAGATTAGGCAATACCAGGTCCCACACTTAAATTCCTTTCTTTCCGACCCTAGGCAGCATAAAGAGAGCTGGCCACACTCTCCATAGGCTGTTTGATTAGGGAGCCGAATGCAGGAAACCCACTGTGTATTCGTGTAACAAGAGTAGCTGTTAACAGTGCTACATCTCTGAGTTGCATTTATAAAGCAGAGATCCAATCAACCCCACGAAACCAACACACAAACCAATATATACCCTATAATATATTTTGTACAGTTATACATCGCCCGGGGCTAGCCAAGGAGAAAGGTGCACTCAGGTATCTGTTCTCATCACCAATAAGTAGTGCGGGAGAGTATAGTGCAGAGCAGGCATATATATAACAGCCACCGGTATGCTTAGGTAGTATTTACATCTTTTGCCAATATGTCCCCATTAGTTCTACACTTAGTAGCACAGCAGGAGGGTACAAATCCCCACACTTTTATTGGTCTTCATGGATGCAGGTTCCTCAGTTATATCTGTAATAAAGTCACTTGAGGGTCCAGCAAAGTATCTTGGCCATGTGGCCTTCTGCTAATGCCGGTCCATCACTGTGAGTAGGTCACCACATTTACCCAATGCCGGACCGGGGGCCACGAGAGGAGTGACAGCACACTTCTGCAGCTTGATATATGAGCAGAATACGCCAGCCTTCCTCCCAACCCTGTCGGGACAAGTGCACAGTACCCCACCCCAGTAATGAGTTCTGTTGTGTACTCACATGGACCCTCTGTAGTGGAGCGGTAAGTTGCAGTAGCATGGGGAAGCGTTCCTGAGAGTGTGCTGGCATCGGGTCACAGTGCGGTGCTTGCCTCTTTATATGATCCGCCCAGTGATTCTTAGTTGCACCTATAACCTCAGTTGGTGGGGGCAAATATATCCCACACGATAGAATCTCTGCCCTGGGGCTCGCGTTCGATGGTGGCATTAAAGAAGGATTCTCCTGGAAAGCTGGGGATGCTTCAGTATTCTGCGATGTCTGTACTCCCTTATGGTCCCTCTCAATCTCATTACCACGCATACGTGCCGATCGGATCGTGTAGAGCAAAGCGTCCAGCTTCTCACATAGCCCCCATGCATGATCTTCCAGCAGATCCCTTACCGCATCAAAGGTTATTTGTGTAATCATGTTAGCAAGCGCTGCAACACACAGCAGGCAGTGTATTACAACATAAGCTCAGGGTTTAGGAGTCGTCTTTAGTTTCGACAGGCAATCTTGCTGACTGTGTTAGCAATCCAAAATGGCGCCTCAGTGTGTGGCGATCAGCTCCGATGTAACTGCTCTGCTCAGCACAAATCATTCAGCTTCCCAGATGGTTGCTTGCAGCGTTCTCGGGGTTCCTTCCTGCAGTGTCACCCTTCCATATAGTTATTTTTTCGGACTCTTAATATGAATAGGGTTAACTTGAATATTGTTTGCGCAGAGCTCCCTGATCATGCGACCATCTCTGTTGCTGGCCAGCTCCGCCCCCCCCCTCCTATTTTTAGAAAAATGTTTCCAATAGACGCCACCACACGGGACTCATGGCAGACAGTTCCTAAGGTGGAGGGAGCAGTTTCTACTCTAGCAAAGCGAACTACTATCCCTGTCGAGGACAGTTGTGCTTTCTTAGATCCAATGGATAAAAAGTTAGAGGGTTACCTTAAGAAAATGTTTATTCAACAAGGTTTTATCCTACAGCCCCTTGCATGCATTGCTCCTGTCACTGCTGCTGCAGCGTTCTGGTTTGAGTCTCTGGAAGAGGCTTTACAGGTAGCGACTCCATTGGATGACATACTTGACAAGCTTAGAGCACTTAAGCTAGCCAATTCTTTTGTTTCTGATGCCATTGTTCATTTGACTAAACTAACGGCTAAGAATTCTGGTTTTGCTATCCAGACGCGCAGAGCGCTATGGCTTAAATCATGGTCAGCTGACGTTACTTCAAAGTCTAAGCTGCTTAACTTTCCTTTCAAGGGGCAGACCCTATTCGGGCCTGGTTTGAAGGAGATTATTGCTGATATCACTGAAGGAAAAGGTCATGCCCTTCCTCAGAATAGGTCCAAATCAAGGGCCAAACAGTCTAATTTTCGTGCCTTTCGAAACTTCAAGGCAAGTGCGGCATCAACTTCCTCTAATGCAAAACAAGAGGGAACTTTTGCTCAGTCCAAGACGGTCTGGAGACCTAACCAGACCTGGAACAAGGGTAAGCAGGCCAAAAAACCTGCTGCTGCCTCTAAGACAGCATGAAGGAACGGCCCCCTATCCGGTAATGGATCTAGTAGGGGGCAGACTTTCGCTCTTCGCCCAGGCGTGGGCAAGAGATGTCCAGGATCCCTGGGCGTTGGAAATTATATCCCAGGGATATCTTCTGGACTTCAAGGCTTCCCCCCCCAAAAGGGAAATTTCACCTTTCACAATTATCTGCAAACCAGATAAAGAGAGAGGCATTCTTACACTGTGTACAAGACCTCCTAGTTATGGGAGTGATCCATCCAGTTCCAAAGGAGGAACAGGGACAGGGGTTTTACTCAAATCTGTTTGTGGTTCCCAAAAAAGTTGGAACCTTCAGACCAATTTTGGATCTAAAGATCTTAAACAAATTCCTCAGAGTTCCATCATTCAAGATGGAAACTATTCATACCATCCTACCTATGATCCAGAAGGGTCAATACATGACTACAGTGGATTTAAAGGATGCTTATCTTCACATTCCGATACACAAAGATCATCGGTTTCTCAGGTTTGCCTTCCTTTGTAGCTCTTCCCTTTGGGTTAGCTACAGCCCCAAGAATTTTTACGAAGGTTCTGGGGTCGCATCTGGCGGTCCTAAGGCCACGGGGCATAGCAGTGGCCCCTTATTTAGACGACATCCTGATTCAGGCGTCAAACTTCCAAATTGCCAAGTCTCATACGGACATAGTGTTGGCATTTCTGAGGTCGCATGGGTGGAAGGTGAACAAGGAAAAGAGTTCTCTATCCCCCCTCACAAGAGTTTCCTTCCTAGGGACTCTGATAGATTCTGTAGAAATGAAAATTTACCTGACGGAGTCCAGGTTATCAAAACTTCTAAATTCCTGCCGTGTTCTTTATTCCATTTCTCGCCCTTCGGTGGCTCAGTGCATGGAAGTAATCGGCTTAATGGTAGCGGCAATGGACATAGTGCCGTTTGCACGCCTACATCTCAGACCGCTGCAACTCTGCATGCTCAGTCAGTGGAATGGGGATTACACAGATTTGTCCCCTCTACTAAATCTGGATCAAGAGACCAGGGATTCTCTTCTCTGGTGGCTATCTCGGGTCCATCTGTCCAAAGGTATGACCTTTCGCAGGCCAGATTGGACAATTGTAACGACAGATGCCAGCCTTCTAGGTTGGGGTGCAGTCTGGAACTCCCTGAAGGCTCAGGGACTCAGGAGTCACTCCTTCCAATAAACATTCTGGAACTAAGAGCGATATTCAATGCTCTTCAGGCTTGGCCTCACCTAGCGACAATGAGGTTCATCAGATTTCAGTCGGACAACATCACGACTGTGGCTTACATCAACCATCAAGGGGGAACAAGGAGTTCCCTAGCGATGTTAGAAGTCTGAAGGATAATTCACTGGGCAGAGATTCATTCTTGCCATCTATCAGCTATCCATATCCCAGGTGTAGAGAACTGGGAGGTGGATTTTCTAAGTCGACAGACTTTTCATCCGGGGGAGTGGGAACTCCATCTGGAGGTGTTTGCACAATTGGTTCATCGTTGGGGTGAACCAGAACTGGATCTCATGGCGTCTCGCCAGAACGCCAAGCTTCCTTGTTACGGGTCCAGGGACCCCAAGTCAACGCTGATAGATGCTCTAGCAGCGCCTTGGTCCTTCAACCTGGCTTATGTGTTTCCACCGTTTCCTCTGCTCCCTCGTCTGATTGCCAAGATCAAGCAGGAGAGAGCATCGGTGATCTTGATAGCGCCTGCGTGGCCACGCAGGACTTGGTATGCAGATCTGGTGGACATGTCATCCTTTCCACCATGGACTCTGCCGCTGAGACAGGACCTTCTACTTCAAGGTCCTTTCAACCATCCAAATCTAATTTCTCTGAGGCTGACTGCCTGGAGATTGAACGCTTGATTTTATCAAAGCATGGTTTCTCCGAGTCAGTCATTGATACCTTAATTCAGGCACGAAAGCCTGTCACCAGGAAAATCTATCATAAGATATGGCATAAATATCTTTATTGATGTGAATCCAAGGGCTACTCATGGAGTAAGGTCAGGATTCCCAGGATATTATCTTTTCTCCAAGAAGGATTGGAGAAAGGATTGTCAGCTAGTTCCTTAAAGGGACAGATTTCTGCGCTATCTATTCTTTTGCACAAGCGTCTGGCGGATGTCCCAGACGTTCAGGCATTTTGTCAGGCTTTAGTTAAAATCAAGCCTGTGTTTAAACCTGTTGCTCCACCTTGGAGCTTAAATTTGGTTCTTAAAGTTCTTCAGGGGGTTCCGTTTGAACCTCTTCATTCCATAAATATCAGACTTTTATCTTGGAAAGTTCTTTTTTTGGTAGCTATTTCCTCGGCTCGTAGAGTTTCCGAGTTATCTGCTTTACAATGTGATTCTCCTTATCTGATCTTCCATGCAGATAAGGTAGTTCTGCGTACCAAACCTGGGTTTTTACCTAAGGTGGTATCTAATAAGAATATCAATCAAGAGATTGTTGTTCCGTCTTTGTGTCCTAATCCTTCTTCAAAGAAGGAACGTCTATTACACAATCTGGACGTGGTTCGTACTTTAAAGTTTCAGTTACAAACTACTAAAGATTTTCGGCAAACATCTGCTTTGTTTGTTGTCTACTCTGGACAGAGGAGAGGTCAAAAGGCTTCGGCAACCTCTTTCTTTTTGGCTAAGAAGCATAATCCGCTTAGCATATGAGACTGCTGGCGCCAGCAGCCTCCAGAAAGGATTACAGCTCATTTTACTAAAGCTGTGGCTTCCACATGGGCCTTTAAAAATGAGGCTTCTGTTGAACAGATTTGCAAGGCGGCGACTTGGTCTTCGCTTCATACTTTTTCAAAATTCTACAAATTTGATACTTTTGCTTCTTCGGAGGCTATTTTTGGGAGAGAGGTTTTACAGGCAGTGGTACCTTCCGTTTAAGTACCTGCCTTGTCCCTCCCTTCATCCGTGTACTTTAGCTTTGGTATTGGTATCCCACAAGTAATGGATGATCCGTGGACTGGATACACCTTACAAGAGAAAACATAATTTATGCTTACCTGATAAATTTATTTCTCTTGTGGTGTATCCAGTCCACGGCCCGCCCTGTCATTTTAAGGCAGGTATTTTTTAATTTTAAACTACAGTCACCACTGCACCCTATGGTTTCTCCTTTCTTTGCTTGTTTTCGGTCGAATGACTGGATATGGCAGTGAGGGGAGGAGCTATATAGACAGCTCTGCTGTGGGTGTCCTCTTGCAACTTCCTGTTGGGAATGAGAATATCCCACAAGTAATGGATGATCCGTGGACTGAATACACCACAAGAGAAATAAATTTATCAGGTAAGCATAAATTATGTTTTTACTTTACTAACATCCCTGTTTTGCATGGTTAGCTATAGCAATCACATATGTCTCCTATCTGTTGCAAATATCTTCCATTCCATAAGGGAGTTATGAATACAGGACATGGATGTATATTCCGTGATTATTGTACTCATCTTCCTCCAAAGACGCACAGAACTTACTCCAAGAGCTGTTACTTCTCTAGTTCATGGCTATGTTTATGTATTAAGGATGTACCTTTCAGAATTATGCTATCTTTATCGGATGAATATGTTATGTAACTTTTCTTACAACCTCAATAAAAAATATATATATATATATATATATAAAAAATAAAATGCAGGCTTTGCCATTCTAGCGCGTAGAGCGGTATGGCTTAAGTCTTGGTCTGCTCATGTGTCATCAAAATCTAAACTTTTAGCTATTCCTTTTAAAGGTAAGACCCTATTCGGGCCTGAACTAAAGGAAATCATTTCCGACATTACTGGAGGTAAAGGTCATGCCCTTCCTCAGGACAAGACTGTTAAAATGAGGGCTAAACAAAATAATTTTCGTTCCTTTCGAAACTTTAACGGTGGACCCTCTACTTCCTCCTCCGCCACAAAGCAGGAGGGGAATTTTGCACAATCCAAGTCAGTCTGGAGACCTAACCAGGCCTGGAATAAAGGTAAACAGTCCAAGAAGCCTGCTGCTGCTACCAAGACAGCATGAAGGGGCAGCCCCCGATCTGGGACCGGATCTAGTAGGGGGCAGACTTTCTCTCTTTGCTCAGGCTTGGGCAAGGGACGTTCAGGATCCATGGGCATTAGAAATCGTGACCCAGGGGTATAAACTAGAATTCAAGTATTTTCTCCCAAGAGGGAAATTTCATCTTTCACGTTTGTCTGTAGACCAGACAAAAAGAGAGGCGTTCTTACGCTGTGTAGAAGACCTATATACAATGGGTGTAATCTGCCCAGTTCCAAATCTAGAACAGGGGCAGGGGTTTTACTCAAATCTATTTGTGGTTCCCAAAAAAGAGGGAACTTTCAGACCGATTTTAGATCTCAAATGCCTAAACAAATTTTTCAGAGTCCCATTGTTCAAGATGGAGACCATACGAACAATTTTACCAATGATCCAGGAGGGTCAATATATGACCACCGTGGATTTGAAGAATGCGTGTCTTCACATTCCTTTCCACAAAGATCACCAGTTTCTCAGGTTCGCCTTCCTGGACAAACACTACCAGTTTGTGGCCCTTCCTTTCGGGTTGGCCACAGCTCCCAGAATCTTCACAAAGGTGCTAGGGTCCCTTCTGGCGGTTCTAAGACCGCGGGGCATAGCAGTGGCGCCCTATCTGGATGATTTTTTTATTCAATTTACCATCTAGCCAAATCTCACACGGACATCGTGTTGGCTTTTCTAAGAACTCACAGATGGAAGGTGAACATACAAAAGAGTTCACTAGTTCCACTGACAAGAGTTCCATTTCTAGGAACTCTCATAGACTCGGTAGACATAAAAAAAATTCTGACTGAGGTCAGAAAGTCAAAGATCCTAACTTCTTGCTGAGCACTTCATTCCATTCCTCGGCCATCAGTGGCGCAGTGTATGGAGGTCATTGGGTTAATGGTAGCGGCAATGACATTGTTCCGTTTGCCCGCTTACATCTCAGTCCACTGCAGCTGTGCATGCTCAGACAGTGGAATGGGGATTATGCAGATTTATCTCCTCGGATAAATCTGGATCTAGAGACCAGAGACTCTCTTCTTTGGTGGTTGTCACAGGATCATCTGTCCCAGGGAATGTGCTTCCGCAGGCCAGCATGGGTCATAGTGACGACGAACGCCAGCCTCTTGGGCTGGGGTGCAGTCTGGAATTCCCTGAAGGCTCAGGGTGTTTGGACTCAGGAGGAGTCCCTACTACCAATAAATATTCTGGAACTGAGAGCAATATTCAACGCACTTCAAGCGTGGCCTCAGTTGGCTTTGGCCAAATTCATAAGATTCCAGTCGGACAATATCACGACTGTAGCATATATCAATCATCAAGGGGGAACAAAGAGTTCTCTAGCGATGACAGAAGTTTCCAAGATAATTCGATGGGCAGAGACTCACTCTTGCCATCTATCAGAAATATATATCCCAGGAGTAGAGAACTGGGAAGGGGATTTTCTAAGTCGTCAGACTTTTCACCCGGGGGATCGGGAGCTCCATCCGGAGGTGTTTGCGGCATTGATCCGTCAACGGGACACACCGGAATTGGATCTGATGGCATCTCGTCAGAATGCCAAACTTCCTTGTTACGGGTCCAGATCAAGGGATCCCCAAGCAGTACTGATAGATGCTCTAGCAGTATCTTGGTCGTTCAACCTGGCTTATGCGTTTCCTCCTTTTCCTCTCCTACCTCGTCTGATTGCCAGAATCAAACAGGAGAGGGCTTTGGTAATCCTGATAGCGCCTGCGTGGCCACGCAGGATTTGGTATGCAGATCTAGTGGACATGTCATCACTGCCACTGAGACAGGACCTTCTAATCCAAGGTCCGTTCCAAATCTAAATTCTCTGCAGCTGACTGCCTGGAGATTGAACGCTTGATTTTATCTAAGCGTGGATTCTCTGAGCCGGTTATTGATACCTTGATTCAGGTTTGCAAGCCTGTCACTAGGAAAATTTACCATAAGATATGGCGTAAATATCTTTATTGGTGCGAATCCAAGGGCTACTCATGGAGTAGGGTTAGGATTCCTAGGATTTTGTCCTTTCTCCAAGAAGGATTGGAGAAGGGATTATCATCTAGTTCTTTAAAGGGACAAATTTCTGCTTTGTCAATTTTACTACACAGACGTCTGGCGGATGTCCCAGACGTTCAGTCTTTTTGTCAGGCTTTAGTCAGAATCAAGCCTGTGTTTTAAACCTGTTGCTCCGCCATGGAGTGTGAATTTAGTTCTCAATGTTTTTCAAGGGGTTCCGTTTGAACCCATGCATTCCATAGATATAAAGCTTTTATCTTGGAAAGTTTTGTTTTTAGTTCGTATCTCTTCTGCTCGAAGAGTTTCTGAGCTTTCTGCATTACAATGTGATTCGCCTTATCTTATATTCCATTCTGATAAGGTGGTTTGCGTACTAAACCTGGATTCTTTCCCAAGGTTGTTATAAATAAGAATATTAATCAGGAAATTGTTGTTCCTTCTATGTGTCCTAATCCTCCTCCTAAGAAGGAGCGTCTGTTACATAACTTGGACGTGGTTCGTGCCTTGAAGTTTTACTTACAAGCGACCAAGGATTTCCGTCAAACATCTTTGTTTATTCTGGAAAGCGTAGGGGTCAAAAAGCTACGGCTACCTCTTTCTTTTTGGCTGAAATGCATCATCCGTTTGGCATACGAGACTGCTGGACAGCAGCCTCCTGAAAAAATTGCAGCTCATTCTACTAGAGCGGTGGCTTCCACATGGGCCTTTAAAAACGATGCTTCTGTTGAACAGATTTGTAAGGCTGCGACTTGGTCCTCCCTTCATACCTTTTCCAAATTTTACAAATTTGATACTTTTGCTTCTTCTGAGGCTATTTTTGGGAGAAAAGTTCTTCAAGCAGTGGTGCCTTCTGTTTAGGCATCTGTCTTGTCCCTCCAGTTCATCCGTGTCCTTTTGCTTTGGTATTGTATCTCACAAGTAAGGATGAATCCGTGGACTCGTCGTATCTAGTAGAAGAAAAGGAAATTTAGGCTTACCTGATAAATTGATTTCTTCTACGATACGAGTCCACGGCCCTCCCTGTCATTTTAGACAGATTATATTTTTGTTTTCAAACTTCAGTCACCTCTGCACCTTTTTAGTTTCCTGTTTCTTCCTATACCTTCGGTCGAATGACTGGGGGGTGGAGTCAAGGGAGGAGCTATATAGACAGCTCTGCTGTGGTGCTCTTTGCCACTTCCTGTTAGCAGGAGGATAATATCCCACAAGTAAGGATGAATCCGTGGACTTGTCGTATCGTAGAAGAAATCATTTTATCAGGTAAGCATAAATTTCCTTTTTTATGTACTATATATATCTGTTTCCGGAGTGATTTTAATGAAATAACTGGACATCTGATCTGTCTTGTGAGTATATCTATTGAATACTCCATCTACTTTGGACATATTATGCCATTGTGAATATTCCTTCAGAGAGTCAAGGATTCACTGACTCGCGGCAAACCCACAGCATACCATCTTCAAAGCCACCCTCTGCACTTGTTGTTAAAGGGACAGTCTAGGCCAAAATAAACTTTCAGGATTCAGATAGAGCATGTAATTTTAAACAATTTTCCAATTTACTTTTATCACCAATTTTGCTTTGTTCTCTTGGTATTCTTAGTTGAAAGCTTAACCTAGGAGGTTCATATGCTAATTTCTTAGACCTTGAAGCCCACCTCTTTCAGATTGCATTTTAAAAGTTTATCACCACTAGAGGGTGTTAGTTCATGTATTTCATATAGATAACACTGTGCTCGTGCACGTGAAGTTTTCTGGGAGCAGGCACTGATTGGCTGTCTGTCAAAAGAACTGAAAAAAGGGGCAGTTTGCAGAGGCTTAGATACAAGATAATCAGAGAGGTTAAAAGTATATTATTATAACTGTGTTGGTTATGCAAATCTGGGAAATGGGTAATAAAGGGATTATCTATCTTTTAAAACAATATAAATTCTGGTGTAGACTGTCCTTTTAAAGGGATAGTAAATTCCAAATTAATTTCTTTACTAAGATATGGTGAGTTCACGGAATCATCAATTACTAGTGGGAATATCACTCTTGGCCTGCAGGAGTAGGCAATGAGCACTACAGCAAAGCTGCTATATATGTCACTTCCCTTACCCATAATCCCCAGTTATTCTCTTTGCCTTCGGTGCAAGGAGGAGGTAAAGTTTTGGTGTCTGATCTACAATCAAGATTTTTTTTTATTTTAAAAGCAGAGTAGGTTTGCTCTGATCTTTCTAAAGGGTCTAGCCTTAGCCCATGTCAGTCTCTTCAGTAGGGCAGTGGTGGCTTTTAAGCAATTGGGAACTTGTGGGGTACAATCCTCAATGCGTTTTCCCAAAACATTTTGCTGCCCTATTTAGATAGCCTGAGTAAACTTACTCAGGCTTTCTGTATTTACACAGGTCCATGTGAGGGATGGCATCCTCTCAAACCAGGTGAGCTGTCCCACTGCCGGACAGATAAATATTAAGGTAAGTGACAGTTTTTTGTATGCAGGCAGGGAAAAATTTGGCGCTGAAATGCTACACGGGGACGTTTTAATTATTCTTGTCAGGGTGCAGGTTTTTATGGCAGTTTTTGCAGGCACTGTTAGTGTGTGTAGTTAATTTATTGATGGCTCATTTAGGATCTGTTTTTAGTAAATGATTATGTACCTTTATTGGGGGTTTTATTGTTTGTTTTAAGCCTGTTTTCAAGAAAGTTGTTTAAAAAAATGGCTGTTGTCGGCTGTAGAACCGCCCCTTTTAGGGAGGTTCTGATTCTTTAATGTCAGTTTTTTTGGCGCTTTTCTTCACTTCCTATAGAGGGAGGTGCACATATTTCAGATGGCTCTGCCGTTTAGAAGGCTTCTTTCTTACTGTTTTTGCTGCTCTGGAATCCGGATTGTAAATGGGATTGTTTTTTCCTCTGTTTGCTGCGGGTTGCAGGACAGGTAGGGCACCTCAGTGATTCTGCTGAGGTGTAGAGTGTTGCCTAGGGTATGTTTTCTTGATTTGGTAAATTTTAAAGGCAACATTTATTTAAGAACTTTTTTTTTGTTCTATATTATATCATTTGTTAAAACATAAAAAAAGTTAAAAAAAAAGTTTTATTTGCTTTTTTCTTTTTATTATGGATCAAGAGGCTGTGCAGGATGTTACCTGTAGCTTATGTTTTGATGCCCAGGTGGAACCCCCAGTACCTTATTGTTCATGTAATTGAAAGAACTTTAGCTTATAGAAATAGACTTTTTAACCCTGAGCCATCATTAGCTAAGGTGGATGCTGTTCACCAGTCTCCTATTTAAGATGTGCCGCAGCTGTCTCCTCATGCGTCCCTATTCGTCTGCACATGCAGTGCCCTACGTTTCCTCTCATGCTCTGTTTGGGGTTACTTTGCAAGATATTGCTGCCCAGGTATCCTCTGCGGTATCTGAGGCACTGTCTCCTTTTCCCATGCTGCAGGGAAAACACAAAAAGAAATTTAAAGAAACAGTAAGTAAGGTTTCTGATCCTGAAGTGGCTAATCAAAGTATTTCCTCTCAGAAGTCTGAGTATGATGATTCTTCGGGGGCATCTGAGGGTGAAATCTCAGATTCAGGCAGTATAATTCCTTCTACTGATGCTGAAGTTGTGTCCTTCAGATTTAAGCTGGAACACCTCCGCTTGTTACTAAAGGAGGTTTTGGCTACCTTGGATTACTCTGATTCTACTATCCGTTGTTAACCCTAAGAAGTCTAGTAAGCTGAACAAGTATTTTGATGATCTCTCTGCGGTGGAGGTATTTCCTGTTTCAGAACGTGCTTCTGAGATTATTGCACGGGAGTGGGAGAGACCTGGTATTCCTTTTTCTCCATCTCCTATTTTTAAGAAAATGTTTCCTATAGCTGACTCTATTAAGGAGTCGTGGCAAACGGTTCATAAGGTGGAAGGAGGGATTTCCACTTTGCCTAAGAGGACTACTATTCGCATAGAGGATAGTTATTCTTTTAAGGATCCAATGGATAAGAAATTGGAGGCATTATTAAAGAAAATGTATGTTCACCAAGGTCTTCAATGGCAGCCTACGTTGTGTATTGCTACTGTTACCAGCGCTGCAGCTTACTGGTTTGATGCCTTGTCTGATTCTATTCAGTCAGATACTCCTCTTGAGGAGATCCAGGACAGGATTAAGGCTCTTAAGTTAGCCAATTCCTTTATTACGGATGCTTCCTTACAGGTCATTAAACTGGGAACAAAAATGTCTGGTTTTGCTGTTCTAGCTCGCAGAGCCCTTTGGTTAAAATCCTGGTCTGCGGATGTTTCTTCTAAGTTATTAGCTATTCCCTACAAGGGTAAGACCTTGTTTGGGCCTGTTTTGGCTGAAATTATTTCAGATATCACAGGAAAAAGGTATATTTTCTTCGGATAAGTTGAATAAGCAGAAAGGGCGTCATAGTAATTGTCGTTCCTTTCATAACTTTAGAGGTAAACCCTCCACTTTCTCTTCCAAGCAGGAACTATCCAAGTCTTCCTGGAAGTCTGGTCAGTTTTGGAACAAGGGGAAACAGTCAAAGAAACCTGTGGCTGACTCCAAGTCAGCATGAAGGCTCGGCCCCCGATCCAGGAACGGATCTAGTAGGGGGCAGGCTTTCTCAATTTGCTCAGGCTTGGATACGAGATGTCCTAGACCTCTGTGTGCTGTGGAAATTGTATCTTAGGGGTACAAGATAGAATTTAAGACTTTTCCTCCCAGAGGCAGGTTTCTTCTCTCAAGATTATCTGTAGACCAGATAGAGAGGCGTTCTTAAATTGTATCAAGTATCTTTTTGCCCTGGCAGTTATAGTTCTTGTTCCTCCACAGAAACAGAGTCTGGGATTTTATTCAAATCTGTTTGTGGTTCCCAAGAAAGAGGGGACTTTCAGACCTATTTTAGACCTAAAGTGTTTAAACAAGTTCCTCAGAGTACCGTCCTTCAAGATGGAGACTATACATTCCATTCTTCCCTTGGTTCAAGAGGGTCAGTTCATGACAACCATGCACCTAAAGGATGCATACCTTCATGTTCCCATTCACAGGGATCATCACAAGTTTCGGAGATTCGCTTTTCTAGACAAGCACTTTCAGTTTGTGGCTCTTCCATTCGGTCTTGCCACAGCTCCCAGAATTTTCTCAAAGGTCCTGGGGGCTCTGTTGGCGGTAATTCGGTATCGGGGCATTGCAGTGGCGCCATATCTGGATGACATTCTGGTTCAGGCAACATCTTTTCAACAAGCAAACTCTCATACGGAGATCTTGTTGTCTTTTCTTCGCTCCCACAGTTGGAAGGTGAATTTGGTAAAGAGTTCTCTGATTCCAGCCACAAGAGTAGTGTTTATAGGGACCATAATAGACTCCCTTCTAATGAAGATATTTCTGACAGAGGTCAGAAAAACAAAGATCTTCGGCTCTTGACTTGTCCTTTAGTCCTCTCCTCGGCCGTCAGTGGCTCTTTGTATGGAGGTAATTGGTCTGATGGTAGTTTCCATGGACATCATTCCGTTTGCTCGGTTCCATCTCAGACCTCTGCAGTTATGCATGTTAAGGCAATGGAACAGGGACTATGCTGATCTGGCGACAAGGGACTCTATTTGTGTTGGTTGTCTCAGGAACACCTCTCCCAGGTAACTTGCTTTCCCAGACCTTCCTGTGTGATCGTGACCACGGATGCCAGCCTTCTAGTTTGGGGAGCAATTTGGGGGTAATTGAAGACTCGGGGTCTTTGGACTCGGGAGGAGTCAGTTCTCCCTATAAACATTCTAGAACTGGGAGCGATTTTCAATGCTCTACTGGCCTGGCCTCAGCTAGCCTTAGCACGGTTTATCAGATTCCAGTTGGACAACATAACATACGTGGTGTACATCAGCCACAAGGGGGGAACTCTGAGTTCCTTGGCCATGATGGAGGTGGCCCGGATAATCCAGTGGGCAGAGTTTTACAACTGTTTTTTTGCGATCCGCATCCCAGGAGTAGACATTTGGGAGGGGGATTTTCTGAGCCGACAGACCTTTCATCCGGGGGAGTGGGAACTCCATTCAGAAGTATTTTCCAGTTTAATCCTCAATTGGGGGCAGCCAGAACTGGATCTTGTGGCTTTTCGGCAGAATGCCAAGCTTATGAGGTATGGCTCAAGGTCAAGGGATCCAAAGGCTTTCTTGATAGATGCTCTGGCGGTCCCTTGGAATTTCAGTCTAGCATACATATTTCCTCAGTTTGCTCTCCTGCCAAGAGTCATTGCTTGGATAAAGCAGGAGAGGGCGTCAGTGATTCTCACAGCACCAGCGTAGTCTTGCCGGATCTGGTATGCAGATCTAGTGGAAATGTCGTCTCTACCTCGGTGGAGACTCCCTCTGAGAAAGGACCTTCTACTTCAGGGTCCCTTTCTTCATCCAAATCTTGTTTCTCTGAAGCTGACTGCTTGAAAATTGAATGCTTGATTTTATCGAAGCGTAGGTTTTCAGTCTGTCATTGTGACCATGATTCAGGCTCTTAAGCCTGTGACAAGAAAGATTTACTATGAGATGTGGCGTAAATATCTGTATTGGTGTGAATCCAGAGGCTACTCTTGGAGTAGTCAGGATTCCTAGGATTTTGTCTTTTCTCCAAGAGGGTCTGGAGAAGGGTTTGTCAGCTAGTACTCTGAAAGGTTAGATTTCTGTGTTGTCTATTTTGTTGCATAAGCGTTTGGCGGATGCGCCAGATGTGCAATCTTTTTGGCAGGCCTTGGTTAGGATCAGGCCTGTGTTTAAGCCCGTTACTCCTCCCTGGCATCTTACCCTTGTTCTTAGAGTTTTACAACAGGCTCCATTTGAACCTATGCATTCCTTAGATATTAAGATGTTATCTTAGAAGGTTTTGTTTCTTTTTCGGAACTCTCTGCTCTGCAATTTGATTCTCATCTTATTTTTTATTCTGATAAGGTGGTTATACGTATTAAATTAGGTTTCCTATTTTAGGTTGTTTCAAACAAGAATATTAATCAGGAGATTGTGGTTCCTTCTTCGTCCTAATCCTTCTCCTAAGGAGCGTTTGTTGCACATCCTAGATGTTGTTGTATCTTTAGGCGACTAAGGACTTTAGTCTTCTGTGGAACAGATTTGCAAGGCTGCAACTTGGTCCTCCTCTGCATACTTTTTCAAAGTTTTATAAATTTGATACTTTTGCCTCAACTGAGGCTTCTTTTTGGAGAAGGGTTCTTCAGGCAGTGGTGCCTTCTTTTTAGGTCTACCTGTCTTGTCCCTCCCTTATCTGTGTCATCTTGCTTTAGGTATTGAATCCCACAAGTTATTAATGATTCCGTGGACTCACCATATCTTAGGAAAGAAAACATTTATGCTTACCTGATAAGTTTATTTCTGGATATGGTGAATCCATGGCCCACCCTTTATTTAAGACCGTTATTTTTTTAAAAACCTCAGGCACCCCTACTCTTTTTGTGTTATCTTTCTTTCATGTAATTGGCAAGAGTCCATGAGCTAGTGACGTATGGGATATACAATCCTACCAGGAGGGGCAAAGTTTCCCAAACCTCAAAATGCCTATAAATACACCCCCCACCACACCCACAATTCAGTTTTACAAACTTTGCCTCCTATGGAGGTGGTGAAGTAAGTTTGTGCTAGATTTCTACGTTGATATGCACTTCTCAGCTTTTTTTGAAGCCTGTTTCCTCTGAGTGCAGTGAATGACAGAGGGATGTGAAGGGAGTATTATCTATTGAATACAATAGTCATCCTAACGGGGATCTATTTCATAGGTTCTCTGTTATCGGTCGTAGAGATTCATCTCCTACCTCCCTTTTCAGATCGACTATATACTTATATACCATTACCTCTGCTGATTCTCGTTTCAGTACTGGTTTGGCTATCTACTTTATGTAGATGAGTGTCTCTTGGTAAGTATGTTTCCTTTATTTAAGACACTCTCAGCTATGGTTTGGCACTTTATATTTAAAGTTCTAAATATATGTTTGTACTTATATTTGCCATGATTCAGGTTTATCAGTATGTTTCCTTTTTTCAGACTGTCAGTTTCATATTTGGGAAATGCATATAAAATTCTTACCTGAAGTTTTCAAATTGACTCTCTTTACTAAATTGCGGGCTGTTAAGCTCGCGGGAGTGCAAAATGCTATAATTTATTGCGTCATTTTTGGCGCAAGACTTTTTTGGCGTGAGAATTGTTTTGTTGATGTAATTTCGTCATTCCGGCGTCTTAGTTGGCGCCGAGTTTTTTCACGTGGTTTCCTCATCTGACGCCAGTGTTTGTTAGACGTTTTTGGCGCCAAAAAATATTTTGTCAGTTGTAGGCGTCATACTTGGCGCCAAACTTTTGACATTATTTAAGACTTCATTTCTTTTTGCTTCTGGTGTCCAGAGGCTTATTTTGTTTTGCATTTCTTTCCCATTCCTGAAACTGTCATATAAGGAATTTGATATTTTGCTTTATATGTTGTTTTTTCTCTTACATTTGCAAGATATCTCAAAACTGTTCCTGTGTCAGAAAACACTGTTGGATTCCTGCTGACTGATATCAGTCCTACCAAAGCTAAGTTCATTTATTTTAATGTTATGAATTTTTATCTTTAGCTATGGTTTGTAATAAGTTATCATGATAAACTTTTACATGCAGAGAAAATGTCTATCAGTATTAATGCATTGTCTATTGCTATTCTTTTAACATTTAATGTACAAGATATACCTGGGAATTTATAAGAATATTTTTTTGATTCTTTTCAGAAGGCTTTGTCTGCCATCCCGCCTTCTAATAAAATGTAAAGGTCTTTTTTAAAACTTCTCATTTAGTTGATTAATTTTCAAATGACGGACAATATACTGAATTATCCTTCTCTGATGAGGATTTATCTGATTTAGAATATCCTTCATCAGATATTGACACTGACAAATCTACTTTTTTATTTTTAAATGGAGTACATTCGTTCTTTGTTGAAAAAGTGTTGATTATATTGGATATTGAGGAGACTAGTCCCCTTGATTTTAAGGCTAGCTAACATTTAAATTCTGTTTATTAACCTCCTGTGGTTACTTCAGAGGGTTTTTTCCAGTTCCTAATACTAGGGAATGGAATAGGCCTGGTCCTTTTTTTATTCCTTCTTTAAGGTTTTTAAAATTGTATCCTTTGCCAGCAGTTAGTTTGGAGTTTTGGGAAAAGATCCCCAAAGTTAATAGGGCTATCTCTACTCTTGCTAAACGTACTACTATTCCTATGGAAAATAGTATTTATTTTAAAGATCCTTCAGATGGGAAACTTGTATCTTATCTAAGGAAAATTAAATTTTTTTCAGGTCCTTTTCTTAGGCCTGCAATTTCTTTGGCTGATGTTGCAGCTGTTTGATCTTTTTTGGTAAACATTAGCTCAACAAATATCGGATAATGATTTGTTTAGCATTGTTAACTTAATTCAATGTGCTAATAAATTCATTTGTGATGCCATTTTTTTATATCAAAATTGAGGTTAAATCTATGTCTTTAGCTATTTTAGCTATAAGAACTTTGTGGCTTAAATCTTGGAATGCTGATTTGATTTCTAAATCCAGATTTCTATTTTCTTTCCTTCCAAGGTTTTTTTGGGTTTACAGTTGGATTCAATACTTTTTTGGGGTTTACAGTTGGATTCAATACTTTCAACTGTTACTGTGGGGAAGGGAGTTTTTTTTTTGCCTCAAGATTAAGTTCTAAGGGTAAATCTTAAGCTTATAACCGTTTTTTGTTCTTAATAAGGAACAGAAACCTAATTATTCCTCAAGTAATATGTTTCTAATTGGAAGCTTTCTTCAAAATGGAATGAATTCAAGCCATTTAAGAGATTAAAGCCAGCCCCTAAATTCACATGAAGGTGCTGCCCTTATTCCAGCTTAGCTGGTAGGGGGCAGGTTAAGATTTTTCTAAAGTTGTTTGGTTCAATTCGGTCCAAACTTCTTAGATTGGGGTACAGAATAGGATTCCAGCAATCCCAGTAAAGGCTCAGATTTTCCTGAAGTGTGTTTCAGTCCTGGAGTTATCTGGGGTATTCATATCAGTTCCGTTTCAAGAACAGGGTCTGGGGTTTTATTCAGAACTATTCATTATCCCAAAGAAAGAAAATCTTTTGAATTGTCATGTAAGGTCTATTCTGCCTTTTGTTCAGCAAGGGCATTATTTGCCCACAATAGACTTACAGGATGCATATCTTCATATTCTGTTTCATTCAGATTTTCATTTTCTGAGATTCTCTTTTTTTAGACAAGCATTACCAATTTTTTGCTCTTCCTTTCTGGCTTAGCGACAGCTCTAGGAATCTTTTCAAAGGTTCTTGGTGTTTCCTTATTTGGACAATATCTTGGTACTTGCTCAGTCTTTTCGTTCTGCAGATTGTCATACGATTATACGTCTGTTGTTTCTACATGGTTGGAGGATCATTTTACCAAAAAAGTTCCTTGATTCCTCAGACATGGGTCACCTTTTTTAGGTTTCCAGATAGATTGTGTCAATGTCTTTGTCTCTATCAGACAAGAGACAATTTATATTGGGTTCAGCTTGTCGGAAACTTTAGTCTCTATTATTTCCTTCAGTAGCTATATGCATGGAAGTTTTAGGTCTCATGACTGCAGCATAGGACTTGATTCCTTTGCTCTTTTTCATATGAGACCTCTCCAGTTTTTTTTATTGCTGAATTAATGGTGCAGGGATTATTCTAGGATATCACATTTAATATCTTTGAATCCCTATATTCAACTATCTCTGACTTGGTGGTTAGATCACCATCGTATAGCTCTACGGGTCTCTTTGGTTCATCCAACCTGGACTGTGATCACAACAGATGCGAGTCTTTTAGGTTGGGAAGCTGTCTGGGGATCTCTGACAGCACAAGGGGTTTGGAAATCTCAAGAGGCGAGATTACCAATCAATATTTTTGAACTCCGTGCGATTCTCAGAGCTCTTCAGTTTTGGTTTCTATTGAAGAAAGAAACGTTTATTGGTTTTCAGACAGTCATCGTCACAACTGTGACGTATGTCAATCATCAGGGTGGGACTCAGTCCTCAGGCTATGAAAGAAGTATCTTGGATACTTGCTTGGGCAAAATCCAGCTCCTGTCTAATTTCTGCGGTTCATATCCCAGATATAGACAATTGGGAAGCGGATTATCTCAGTCGTCAAGCTTTACATTCGGGAGAAAGGTGTTTTTTTTTTCACCCAGATGTGTTTTTTTTTTTTTTTCTTCAATTTGTTCAGATGTGGGGGCTTCCAGAAATAGTTCTGATGGCATCTCATTTAAACAAGAAACTTCCCAGGTACCTATCCAGGTCCGGGGATCCTCAGGTGGAGGCAGTGGATGCATTGACACTTCCTTGGAGTTATCATCCTGCCTATATTTTTCCGCCTCTAGTTATTCTTCCAAGAGTGATTTTCAAAATCATTGTGGAGCAATCGTTTTTGCTGCTGGTGGCTCCAGCATGGCCGCACAGGTTTTGGTATGTGGATCTTGTTCGGATGTCCAGTTGCCAACCGTGGCCACTTCCATTAAGGTCAGACCTTATATCTCAAGGTTCGTTTTTCCATTAGGATGTCAAATCATTACATTTGATGGTATGGAAATTGAATGCTTAGTGCTTAGTCATAGAGGTTTCTCTGACTCATTCATACTATGTTGCAGGCTCGTAAATCTTTGTCTAGAAAAATTTATTTTCGAGTTTGGAAGTCTTAAATTTTATGGTGTTCTTCTCATAAATTCTCGGCATTCTTTTAGAATTCCTAGAATTTTACAGTTTCTTCAGGATGGTTTAGATAAGGGTTTGTCTGCAAGTTCTTTGGAAGGACAAATCTCTACTCTTTCTGTTCCACAGAAAAATTGCTAAACTTCCTGATATTTGTTTTGTACAGGCTTTGGTTTGTATCAAGCCTGTCATTAAATCAATTTCTCCTTGAAGTCTTAATTTGGTTTTGAAGGCTTTACAGGCTCCTCCATTTGAGCCTTTGCATTCTCTGGACATTAAATTACTTTCTTGGAAAGTGTTGTTCCTTTTGGCCATCTCTTCTGCTAGAAGAATTTCTGATTTATCTGCTCTTTCTTGTGAGTCTCCTTTTCTGATTTTTCATCAGGATAAGGCGGTTTTGCGGACTTCGTTTTAATTTTTACCTTAAGTTGTGAACTCCAAAAACATTAGTAGAGAAATTGTTCTCCCTTTTTTGTGTCCTAATCCTAAGAATTCTCTGGAGAGATCCTTACATTCTTTGGATGTGGTAAGAGCTTCAAAATATTATGTTAAAGCTACTAAAAATTTTAGGAATACTTCTAGTCTATTTGTTATCTTTTCTAGTTCTAGGAGAGGTCAGAAGGCTTCTGCCATTTCTTTGGCATCTTGGTTAAAGCTTTTGATTCATCATGCTTATTTGGAGTCGGGTACATCCCCGCCTCAGATGATTACGGCTCATTCTACTAGGTCAGTTTCCACTTCCTGGGTTTTTAAGAATGAAGCTACTGTTGATCAGATTTGCAAAGCAGCAACTTGGTCTTCTTTGCATACTTTTACTAAATTCTATCATTTTGATGTTTTCTCTTCTTCAGAAGCACTTTTTGGTAGAAAGTACTTCAGGCAGCTGTTTCAGTTTGATTCTTCTGCTTATAATTTCAGTTTTTTTCATTATAAGATTAAAACTTGTGATTTGGGTTGTGGATTAATTATTCAGCGGAATTGGCTGTCTTTATTTTTATCCCTCCCTCTCTAGTGACTCTTGTGTGGAGTTCCACATCTTGGGTATTTGCTATCCCATACGTCACTAGCTCATGGACTCTTGCCAATTACATGAAAGAAAACATAATTTATGTAAGAATTTACCTGATAAATTAATTTCTTTCATATTGGCAAGAGTCCATGAGACCCACCCTTTTTATGGTGGTTATGATTTTTTTGTATAAAGCACAATTATTCCAATTCCTTGATGCTTTTGCTCCTTTATCACCCCACTTCTTGGCTATTCGTTAAACTGAATTGTGTGTTTGGTGGGGGTGTATTTATAGGCATTTTGACGTTTGGGAAACTTTGCCCCTCCTGGTAGGATTGTATATCCCATACGTCACTAGCTCATGGACTCTTGCCAATATGAAAGAAATGAATGTATCATGTATCATGTACATTCTTACATAAATTATGTTTTTTCCATTTTTCCTTCGGCCGAATGACTGGGGATTATGGGTAAGGGAAGTGACATATATAGCAGCTTTGCTGTAGTGCTCTTTGCCGCCTCCTGCTGGCCAGGAGTTATATTCCCACTAGTAATTCCGTGGATTCACCATGTAGGGTATAATACATTTATCAGGTAAGCATAAATAGTTTTTTCATGATTCAGATAGGACATGTAGTTTTAAACAACTTTCTAATTTACTTTTATCATCAAATCTTGTTGTTCTTAGTTGAAAGCTAAACCTAGGTAGGCTCATATGCCAATATCTAAGCCCTTGAATGCCGCCTTTTATCTGAATGCCTTTAAAAGGTTTTCACAGTTAGAGGGCGTTAGTTCACGTGTTTCATATAGATAGCATTGTGCTCATGCACGTGAGGTTATTTAAAGGGACAGTCTACACCAGAAATTTTATTGTTTTAAAAAATAGATAACAGATTTATTACCCATTCCCTAGTTTTGCATAACCAACATAGATACAAAGTAATCGCAGAGGTAAAACGTGTATTAATATAACTAAGCGTCTGCAAACTGCTCCCTTATTTTGGTTCTTTTGACTGACTTGCATTTTATCCAATCAGTGCTGGCTCCTAGGTAACTTCACGTGCATGAGCACAATGTTATCTATATGACACACATGAACTAACACCCTTTACTGGTGAAAAACTGTCAAAATGCATTCAGAAAAGAGGCGGCCTTCAAGATCTAAGAAATTAGCATATGATCCTCCTAGGTTTAGCTTTCTACTAAGAATGCCAAGAGAACAAAGTCAAATTGGTGATAAAAGTAAATTGGGAAGTTGTTTACAATTACATGCCCTATCTGAATCATGAAAGTTTATTTTGGACTAGACTGTCCCTTTAACAGTCAGCACTAATTGTCTGAAATGCAAATCTGTCAAAAGATCTAAGACAAGGAGGCAGTCAGCAGAAGCTTAGATACAAGGTAATTAGAGGTAAAAAGTATATTTTTATAACCGTTTATGCAAAACTGGGGAATGGTAAATAAAGGGATTATCTATCTTTTAGTGTTTACTATCCCTTTAACCAGCGCCACCTTTTGTACACATCTTTGAACAGACATATAGCTGACATTCTATGTTTGTTAACATTAAGAACTTGCCTATTGCCTCATTTAGCCTTTGCAGGTTAAGAGGTAGGAAAGAGGGTGAAAAAAGTTACTGACATGCATTCGTTGTAGTTTAGAAAGTTGTGAGGAGAGCTAAATTTTACTATATTGATTCTGTAGTAGTTGCCTGTACAAATATCCAAGGGTGTTACATAAAGCATTTGTGCATTTAAAGTCAACGCTCACTTGCCGTATTGCTGTTAGACTTGTGTATGTGTTAGCTTTTGTCAGAGGCATATTATGACCTAGGGCGGCACATTGGGAAAGTTGGGGGTGTCTTTTTTTTTTTTTTTAACATACAAATTTATCAATATTGAGCCAGAAATGATGATAAAGAAAAGAAACCCCTTGCACTTTCCTACATGCATCCCCACTACTTAAATCACATCTCCTTGAGCTGCAACACATCTATTTTGAATTAATGTGCGCAGCAGTTTGGAGAAAGCTCCTCCCCATGACCCCCTCCACCACCATAGCACAACCACCATAGCAATCTTCTAAGCTGACTTCCCACCTTCTCAGACAGCCTTTCACACTTTGTAACTCAGGTAGGAGGAAGAGAGGGGGCTGCTTCGTCTAAGGCTTTCTTATTGGTAATGGAATTCAGTTTCATAAAATTCCTTCAACAATTCAGTCCTTTGTAGAGGTTTTCCTTATAGCACCTTCCTTGAAAGTCAATGCCCAAATAAAGACTGGTGATCAGTAATTTGTCTCCAGTGTCTATGCAGAATATTTACTGTGGTGCTTCTGTATATAAGAGAAACTGCAAAAACCCGACACTGCTAACTGTGAGACCTTGGTTGAGAGCCAAGGCTGTGTAGATTGCCGCCGACTTCAGCCTCCGCTGTCCAATCTGCCCTACCTCGTTCATAAAAACAGCAATTTGAATTAAGGTAACATTCACTTTCAAAGATGGTTACATTAGTGGTAATTGAACTGGAACACTGTAATTTTATACTAATAACCGGTGGATTATAGAATTTTCACCGGCAGCTCACAGAATTGCAACCTAATAGGATTGCTACCCAGACACGTCCTATATAATATATATTTTAACAAGACCTGTAATATTTTTTAGATGTGTTGGTTGTATTGCATAATTTGGTAAAATATATCATTGTTAAAATGAATTATTGTATGGACAAGTGATTTCTGGATATGCTAGAAATCTTTTCTGTACCTTTTTTCATATTTAGGTATATGTCATTTAAATTTTGTAAATAACTTTCCAAATTGTATCTTCATTCATAAGGTGGGGAAAGTTAGTGAGTCCATTACTCCTGGGATTTAACTCCTGGCCACTAGAAGGAGACAAAGATTTCCCAAAACTCCAAGAGTATTCCATCCCTTCCGCCTCACTGATTAGCCATTCTAAATATTTGCTTTTCAGGAAGCGGGTGAAGAATTGAGCTGTTCCAGATTCTTCATAGAGAGGCATCTTCAGACCGATTTTAGGCCTGTTTCCTCTCGCAGGGCTGCTATAGACAGAGGGGATAATGGAGTATAGTGCAGTGACACAATTCCGGTGATAGTCACAAACCTGCCACGGGTGTGGCAACTACTTGTCACCTAGCTGCCCCCTGTTGAGTTTTCGAGATAATCCTTACAGTGATCCGCTATCTTTTACTGGAGGTAAAGGAGATATTCTTCCCCAGAATAAAAGGTCCATAGAGAAAGGGTAAAACTTCTTATCGGTTTTGTTCCTTTCGGCTGTCAAGGAACCACAGAACCACCCTCCTCTTCTCAAAAAAGTGATTCTTCCAGTTGGCCCCAATCTAAGCAATCAAACACTTATCTGCCTCTAAGTCAGCATGAAGGTGCAGCCCCCGATCTAAATCATCTTCTGGTAGGAGGCAGATTACAACTTTTTCAGAAGATTTGGGCGCAGTCTGTTTATGATCCCTGGACTCTAAATATGGTTTCCAAGGGATACAGAATAGGATTCTGATCAGGACCTTCAGGGGAAGATTTCCTTTGTTCATCGTTTCAAAGAACCCTGTAAAGGTTCAATCCTTCAATGTATTCTCGGTCTCATGAGGATGATTCTTCCTGTTCCTTTGGAGGAACTAGGACAAGGGTTTTACTCCAATTTGTTGTTCCCAAGAAAGAAGTAACTTTCAGATCTTTTCTGGAGCTAAGTCCATGAACAAGACAGAATCCCATCATTTAAAATGAGAACTATCAGAACTATTCTTCCTCTTGTTAAACAAGGACAGTTAGTCTACAATAGACTTGAAGGATGCCTACCTTCATGTTACAATTCACAAAAATAATTTTCAGTTTCTCAGATTTGCTTATCTGGACAAACATTTTCATTTTGTTGCTCTCCCATTTGGCCTGGTTGTTGCTCCCAAATTTTTCAAAGGTTCTGGGAACCCTATTATGTATAATCAGAGCTCAAGGTATATGTGTAGCTCTATACCTGTATGACATATTGGTTCAGGCTCCATCTTTTCCTTCTGCAATTTCTCATACCAACAAACTTCTGTTGTTTCTTCAACGGCATGGTTGAAGAATAAATGTTACAAAGAGTTTTCTAACTCCTCAGAACAGAATGTCATTTCTATGAGTAATCCTCTATTTTCACTGTTTCAGTTTCACTGATTCTTTTCCTGACAGTTTAGAAGAAATTAAAGTTGCAGTCTACTTGTGCCAAGCTTCACTCATCTCCCAAACCTATGATAGCTTTCTGTATGGATGTTCTGGGTCTTATGATAGTGGCATCAGATGCTATAACGCTTGTTCGGTTCCACATGAGACAGTTTCAAATTTGAGAAAGTTGATAGTAATCCTGGCATTGTTGATCTAATATGCAGAGGATTCCTTTGAATCCTGCAACAAGACATTCTCTTTCTTAGTGGATAATTTACCAGTCCTTCGCTCTAGGATCATACTTTTTGTCCATCTTGGCAGTGCAGGGAGTTTGTTTACCTAAGGAGGTGATTTTTCCTATAAATGTGTTGGAACTCTGTGCGATTTTCAGGGCTCTCCTAAGCTGGCACCTTCTAAAGGAAGAGCCTCTTCAATTTCACATTCCAGGTTTGAACTGGGAAGTGGATTATCAATCTCTCCATCTAGGGGAATGGTTTCTTCACTCAAGCATCTTCAGTCATATAGACCCAATAATGGGGCCTTCCACAGATAAATTGTAAGATCCAGGGGACCCTCATGCGGAACTTGTAGATGCTCTAGTAGTTCCTTTATTCCTTTCTACTGGCTTATAGATTTCCTCCTACTGTTCTTCTAAGAGTAAAAGCTTGAACAAAGCAGGAGCAATCATCACTAATTCTTATAGCTCCTCTTAGCCTTGCAGAACTTGATTTGCTGGCTTAGTACAATTGTCCAGTTCTCCCTTGTGGTCTTAGTCACGACTTTGTTTTAAAGGGACACTAAACCAAAAAAAATGTTTTTCATAATTCAGGTAGAGCATAAAATGTTAAACATTCCAATTTACTTCTATTATCTAATTTGCTTCATTATTTAGATATTCTTTGATGAAATAGCAATGCACATGGGTGAGCGAATCACACGAAGCATCTATGTGCAGCAACCAATAAGCAGTTACTGAGCCTATCTACATATGCTTTTCAGCAAAGGATATCAAGATAATGAAGCAAATTAGATAATAGAAGTAAATTAGAAAGTTGTTTAAAAATGCATTCTCTTTCTAAATCATGAAAGAAAAAATGTGGGTTTCATGTTCCTTTAAGTTCCATTTTATCAACAATATATCTCGAGTCTCTCAACTTGATAGCTTGAAGGTTAAATGCATTATTTTGTGACAGCAAGGGTTTTTGGATTCGGTGTTAAATACTTTGAGGCTAGAATGCCAGTTATGAGAAAAATCTATCATAAGATATGGAAAGTTTTTTCATTTCTTGGTGTGAGACAATTTTACTTTCAGAATTTTTGCAAGAGGGTTTAGACGAGCCTGTCTGCGTGTTCTTTAAAGGGTCAGTTCTCAGCTCTCTATTTTGTTCCTTAAAAAATCGTTTAACTACCTGATGTTCAAAGTTGTATTCAATGTTTTAAAAATGTTCTCTGCTGCTTTTAAAACCTTTACTTGGTTCTAAGATTTTACTATCTTCTTCATGTAAACCTATGCATTCCCTTGGCGTTCCGCTACTAAGTTTTCTTTCTCTTAGCCATTTCTTCAGTTAGAAGATTCTGAGCTTTCTTGTGATCCCCTTATCTAGTTTTTTTCATTAGGATAAGGCGGTTTTAAGAATTAATTTGATATTTATTTTTTTTGTCTACAGACATTAGTAGGTAAATTGTAGTTCCTCCTTTGTCCCAATTGCCCAATAAGACGTTCTATCTTCCAGCAAATAATGATTTTTTTTGATGGTCTTCTAGTCTATATATTCATTTTCAAGGTCCATGGAAGGGTCAGAAGGCTTTGGCTTTTATTCTAGCTTCAAAGTTTGAAGTTTTTGATCCGTAAAGCTTACTTGGTGGCAGGGATGTCTACTCTAAGACTTATTAATGCTCATTCTACCAGATCAGTATCTACTTCTTGGGCTTCTAAAATGAGGCTTCAGTAAAGCAAGTTTGCAAGGCAGCAACATGGTCATCCCAACATAGTTTTACTAAATCCTACCATTTTGCTGTTTTTGCTTCTTTGAAAGTTTCTTTTGGTAGGAAAGTCCTCCAGGCAGCAGTTTCTGGAAATAAGTTGTTTCTAATAATTTATTATCCCACCCTAATTACTTGTGTACCCCACAGCTTGGGTATTAATTTCCCAGAAATAAATACACACAGAAAGAGAAGGAACTTGCTCAATAACTTGTTAGCTTTTTTCTATGGTGATTTACCACTTGGGTGCAGCTTCTTTTAGCCTACTAATGCTTTTCACAAAGAAGAATTTTATATTTCCAGGAGTAATGCTCTTGTGGACTCTCACCTTTTTACAAAACAAAACAGAATTTGCTCATCTTAAAAAATGTTGTCGTGAGTCCACGAAGCCTGCCCAAATGTATTTGTAATTTTTATGGCAACAGTTCTGTGATTGCACCTCATTTCCCTGTTTCTGTCCAATCCTACCTTTTTCTATTTCTCCTTTTTGGCTATATGTTAGACTGGGTAATCGGTGAAGTAGGAGGGATGAAATACTCTTGGAGTTTTTTTAAATCTTTGCCTCCTAGTGGCCAGTAGTTGAATCCCAGGAGTAATGGACTTGTGGACCCTCACCACCTCGAAAGAAATTAATTTATCAGTTAAGCATACATTTTTTTTTATTTTTTTTTCTGTAGTTTTGGAAATAATCAAGATGGTAGCCTTCTAATAAGAATTCAGAATCTTGAGCAGGAGATTGCAGACCACAAGGCAGCATTCCTAAGGGAAAAGACAGCAAAAACAAGTTGTGAGCAAGCAGACTGCGTCCTTCAAAAAGTAAGTATTTTGTGAATCCATAGCAGTGACTGCACATTGGTCCAAATGTGTGCTATATATGATGCATTTGTATTCTCCTTTTAGTCTGCCCTGTTTGACTTATCATAGCTTCATTTTCATTACCATTCTTTTAAACCTGATATTTAATACTATTAATCACGTTAAACATAAGAGAATAATTAAAGGTAAAATACAGAATTTTATACACTTCAATTTTGAAATAAAATTTTTGTGGTACTTATTCCCATGGCATTCATGTGCCAAACTTCATGTGATACACTGTAAGCTTATCACCCCCCGAGTTAACTTTATAGTACTTTAGAGAATAACTTTTCTTTATCTTGTAAACATTTCTCTGGAAAAAATGGATTCCATCTGAACTCCTGCAAAAACCTGACGCTCATTGCATCTTTATTAACCAGCATATGGGTGCTTTTACGTGCTTTAAACTGACTTTTTTTGGACTTTTAAACTCTTTAATTAACTTTTTATTGTATTTTTTGAATTTGTGATTCATATGTATATGGTTTGACATATCTATATGATTTAATTTGAGTTTTGTGATTTGTGTGATTGATTTTCCATCTAAAGGGGAGGAGAGTCAACGGCTTCATTCATTACTGTTTGGAATTAAGAACCTAGCCACCAGGAGGAGGCAAAGACACTCTAGCCAAAAGGCTTAAATACCTCCCCCACTTCCCTCATCCCTTAGTCATTCTTTGCCTTTCATCACAGGAGGACGGCAGAGAAGTGCTGAAGATCGGAGTAGTCTCTTATGGAGGATAGTACTCTTCGCATTGGGACTAGAGTTTTAAGTAGTCCTGTCACCCTCTCAGTGAGAGCATGGATGAAAGTTAGAGTCCGGAGATGCAGGGAGAGTCTTTCTGCGAAACCATCCCAACTCATGTTAACAGCTTCACAAGCAATCCGCATTGACTAGTTTTGCTGCCTGCTTTTCACCCTCAAGTCCATGTCAGGAGCAAAGCTACTAACCTGTCACACTTGAAGGGACGTGTTCCTGTTCCACAGCGTAGATTCTGGTAAGATCGTTTCATTTTTATTACATAATGATAACACGGAAGACAGGGTCACAGTGTGACGCCTTTTATCTTTAGAGAATCAAGGGTTAATATTCCTGGAATGTGGATTATTGAACAGGGGGGTTTATACATGAAATTGTTTGTGTCATTGCTGCGTTATGTGCGAAATGAAGCTCTGGCAATGTGTGGAACTTTCAGGTGACTTACGGGAGTATTGCGTGGCCCTTTCTTTCATGTAATTGGCAAGAGTCCATGAGCTAGAGACGTATGGGATATACAATCCTACCAGAAGGGGCAAAGTTTCCCAAACCTCAAAATGCCTATAAATACACCCCTCACCACACCCACAATTCAGTTTTACAAACTTTGCCTCCTATGGAAGTGGTGAAATAAGTTTGTGCTTGATTTCTTCTGTGATAAGCACTTCTAAGCATTCTGAAGCCCAATTCCTCTTAGTACAGTGTTTGTCAGAGGGATGTCAAGAAAGTATCACCTATTTTATTTTATGGATTCCCTCGTGGATAATCTTTTCAAGGGTTCTGTTATCTGCCGTAGGGATTCATCTCCTACCTCCCTTTTCAGATTGACGATATACTCTTATACCATTACCTCTGCTAATAGCTTTCAGTATTGGTTTGGCTATCTGCTATATGTGGATGGGTGTCTTTCGGTAAGTATGTATCATTTTCTTTTACAAAGATATGACGAGTCCACGGATTTCATCCTTACTTGTGGGATATTAACCTCCTGCTAACAGGAAGTGGCAAAGCGCACCACAGCAGAGCTGTATATATAGCCCCTCCACCCCCAGTCATTCTCTTTGCCTGTGTTATACTAGGAAGACATGTTTAAGTGAGGTGTTAGTTTTAGTTTCTTCAATCAAGAAGTTTGTTATTTTAAATGGTACCGGTGAGTACTATTTTCCTCAGGGGGATATGGAAGAAGGTTTCTGCCCTGAGGTAGAATGTATCAATTTGCTTCAGACGTGGCCTCAGTTGGCTTCGGCCAAATTCATCAGATTCCAGTCGGACAACATTACGACTGTGGCATATATCAATCATCAGGGGGGAACAAGGAGTTCCTTAGCGATGATAGAAGTATCCAAGATAATCCGTTGGGCAGAGGCCCACTCTTGTCATCTGTCAGCGATCTACATCCCAGGAGTAGAGAACTGGGAAGCGGATTTTCTAAGTCGACAGACTTTTCATCCGGGGGAGTGGGAACTTCACCCGGAGGTATTTGCCCCATTGATTCTCAGATGGGGCAGACCAGAGTTGGATTTGATGGCATCTCGACAAAATGCCAAGCTTCCAAGATACGGATCCCGGTCAAGGGATCCTCAGGCCGAATTGATAGATGCCTTGGCAGTGCCTTGGTTGTTCAGCCTAGCTTATGTGTTTCCACCGTTTCCTCTCCTTCCACACGTGATTGCTCGAATCAAACAGGAGAGAGCATCAGTGATTTCTGATAGCGCCTGCGTGGCCATGCAGAACTTGGTATGCGGGTCTAGTGAACATGTCCTCTCTGCCACCGTGGAAACTTCCATTGAGACAGGACCTTCTCATTCAAAGTCATTTCCAACATCCAAATGTAATTTCTCTGCAGCTGACTGCGTGGACATTGAACGCTTGATTTTATCGAAGCGAGGATTCTCTGATTCGGTCATCAATACTTTGTTCCAGGCCAGAAAGCATGTCACTAGAAAGATCTATCATAAGATATGGCGTAAATATCTTTATTGGTGTGAATCCAAGGGTTACTCATGGAGTAAAGTTAGGATTCCTAGGATTCTGTCTTTTCTCCAAGAAGGATTGGAGAAAGGGTTATCAGCGAGTTCCTTAAAGGGACAAATTTCAGCTTTTTCAATTCTGTTTCACAAGCGTTTGGCAAATGTGCCAGATGTTCAGTCTATTTGTCATGCTCTATCTAGAGTTAAGCCTGTATATAGACCCATTACTCCTCCCTGGAGTTTGAATTTAGTTCTTCGAGTTCTTCAAGGGGTTCCGTTTGAACCTATGCATTCCATGGATGTCAAATTTTTATCTTGGAAAGTTCTGTTTTTAGTTGCTATTTCCTCTGCTCGAAGAGTTTCTGAGCTTTCAGCACTACAGTGTGATTCTCCTTATCTCATTTTTCATTCTGATAAGGTAGTTTTACATACCAAACCTGGATTTCTTCCTAAGGTTGTTTCGAATAAGAACATTAATCAAGAGATTGTTGTTCCTTCTTTGTGTCCTAATCCTTCTTCTAAGAAGGAGCGTCTGTTACATAACTTGGACGTGGTCCGTGCCTTAAAGTTTTACTTACAGGCAACTAAGGGTTTCCGTCAATCATCTTCATTGTTCTGGAAAGCGTAGGGGTCAGAAAGCTACAGCTACCTCTTTCTTTTTGTCTGAGAAGTGTCATCCACCTGGCATATGAGACTGCTGGACAGCAGCCTCCTGAATGAATTACGGCTCATTCTACTAGGGCTGTGGCTTCCACATGGGCTTTTAAAAATGATGCATCTGTTGGAAAAAGTATGAAGGGACGACCAAGTCGCAGCCTTACAAATCTGTTCAAATTTTACTAATTTGATACTTTTGCTTCTTCTGAGACTATTTTTGGGAGAAAGGTTCTTCAAGCAGTGGTGCCTTCCGTTTAGGTTCCTAACTTGTCCCTCCCTTTTATCCGTGTCCTATTGCTTTAGTATTGGTTTCCCACAAGTAAGGATGAAATCTGTGGACTCGTCATATCTTTGTAAAAGAAATCTAAATTTATGCTTACCTGATAAATTAATTTCTTTTATGATATGACGAGTCCACTGCCCACCCTGTTCTTTTAAGACCGTTTTTTTCTTTATATTTTTTGTAAGGTTTAGTCTCCTCTGCACCTTTTAGCCTTTTCTTTTCCTATAACCTTTGGCCGAATGACTGGAGGTGGAGGGGAAGGGAGGGGCTATATATACAGTTCTGCTGTGGTGCTCTTTGCCACTTCCTGTTAGCAGGAGGTTAATATCCCACAAGTAAGGATGAAATCCGTGGACTCGTCATATCGTAAAAGAAATCAATTTATCAGGTAAGCATAAATTTACTTATTTCCATCTAAAGGGGAGGAGTCCACGGCTTCATTCATTACTATTGGGAATTAAGAACCTGGCCACCAGGAGGAGGCAAAGCCACTCCAGCCAAAGGCTCAAATACCTCCCCCACTTCCCTCATCCCCCAGTCTGCCTTTCGTCACAGGAGGATGGCAGAGGAGTGCCAGAGTCTCGGAGTAGTCTCTTATGGAGGGTAGTACTCTTCGCAGTGGGACTAGAGTTTTAAGTAGCACTGTCAGCCTCTCAGTGAGAGCCTGGGCGAAAGTTAGAGTCCGGAGATGCAGGGGGAGAGTCTTTCTGCGAAACAATCCCGACTCATATTAACAGCTCCATAAGCAATCAGCGTTGACAAGTTTCACTGCCTGCTTTCTTCACTCAAGTCCATGTCAGGAGCGAGGCTAATAACCTGTCACACTTGAAGGGCAGTGTTCCTGTTCCACGGCAAAGATTCTGGTAAGATTTCATTTTTTATTCATAATAACATAGAAGACAGGGTCACAGTGTGGCACCTTTTTATCTTTACAGAATCAAGGATTCATATTCCTGGAAGGGGGATTAGAACAGGGGGGTTTATACATATTGTTTGTGTCATTGCTGCGTTATGTGCGAGATGAGGCTCTGGCAATGTGTGGAACTTTCAGGTTACTTTGTGGAAACTTGCACGGCCATTTTTTGGCGTTTTTTTTCCCTAGTGCAGGGGCGGTCCTGCCAGGCATTCCATGCGACTGGTGTGGCTATCTTCCTTCCTGTAGATCTGTGGCGCAGGAGACATAGCGGTTTCTGTAGTCCGGGTCCTAGGAGGTGGTGAGTGCTAAATAAAGTTAGTCTAACCAAGCGCACAAGCGATGGAGGACTCTGACGTGTTGGAAGGCTTTCCTTCCTTAATAAAGTATAATTTCTGTGTCTATTGTGAGGAGGTTCTGGTAAATCAGCCTGCTCAACTATGTTCCACATGCCTTGATAAAGTTACAACATCTAAAGGTAAACGGATGTCTAGTACTACTGAGCCGTCCACCTCTGAGGGTTCTTTGTCCCGGGAGGTGCGTTGCCTTCATTCATCTCTGACTGCACATGCAGCACCCCGGGGTCCAACCGTTACTCCTTCGGGAGGGATTTGTTGGCCGTCAGACTTTGCAGACCAACTGGAATCGGCGGTTTCGAAAATGATCCATGCCTTAACACGTTCTGCTAAGCGCAAGCGTAGGGTTTATCATAGAAGCCCAGCCCAGGGTTTTTCCTCGCCAATGGGAGATCCAGAGTCTCTATACAAGAATGAGGCCTACTCAGACTCTTCGGAGGAGGCCCTTCTGGGTCGGAGTCAGTGTCATCTAAACCTCTGGCGGCAGGGGAGACTGGTTATAGGTTTAGGATGGAGAATTTGAACTTTCTGCTATGGCAGGTGCTTGCTACTTTGGAGGTTCCGGAACCTAAGATACCAGAGGAACCTCTGCTATTTTTAAGCTTGACAAGGTATATGAGGACAGGGTTGTAACTCAGTCCTTCCCTTTTCCTGTTAAGATGGCTAATATTATTAAGAAGGAATGGGAGCGATTAGGTTCTTCCTTTTCCCCTTCTTCCTTTTAAAAACTGTTCCCTGTTCCGGAATCTCAGCTTGAGCTGAGGGGGACCATTCCTAAGGTGGATAGGGCTATCTCTACGCTCGCGAAGCGGACGACTATTCCCCTCGAGGATAGTTAGTTGTTTAAAGAGCCCATGGATTAAAAGCTGGAAAACATGTTGAGAAAGATGTTTCAGCACACTCGTTTTGTTTTTCAGCTAGCAGCGGCCGTTGCGGCGGTCGCTGTAGCTGTGACATATTGGTGTGAATCACTGTGTGAAATGGTCGAGGGGGAGACATCCATCGACGAGATTCAGGAGAAGATTAAGGTGCTGAAGATCACCAATTCTTTCATCTGTGATGCCAATATACAAATTATTCGCCTGAATACTAAGTTGTCAGGTTTTTCTGTTTTAGCGCGCAGGGCTCTGTGGCTAAAATCTTGGTCTGTGGACATGACCTCTAAGGCGAGGCTGTTGTCCTTGCCTTTTGAAGTAAAGATCCTGTTTGGTCCAGGATTGGATTCCATTATATCCACGGTTACGGGAGGCAAGGGAGCTTTCCTACCGCAGGATAAGAAGGCTAAGCCTAAAGGATTGACTTTTTGTCCTTCATGCGGACAAGGCCCAGCGCCAGCAACCCGCCACAAAAGCGGACCAGTCCAAGGGAGCTTGGGAGCCGGCTCAATCTTGGAACAAGTGTAAGCAGAGCTAGAAGACCGCAGAGACGAAATCGGCATGAAGAGGCGGCCCTTGACCGATCTCCAGATCACGTAGGGGGCAAATTATCTCTATTCTCAGACGCATGGTTGCAGGATGTTCAGGACCCTTGGTTTCGAGAAGTGATCTCCCAGGGGTACAGGATAGGGTTTAGATCCCATCCGCCCGAGGTCAGATTCCTCCTGTCAAACCTGTCTTCAAGACCAGAGAAGAGAGGCCTTTCTAGAGTGTGAGGTCTCTCGCTCTCTCAGGGTTATTGTACCAGTACCCCTAGCAGAAAGGGGTCTAGGGTACTATTCCAACCTTTTTGTGGTTCCAAAGAAGGAGGGCACGTTCCGCCCGATTCTGGACCTAAAGTGTTTAAACAAGTTTCTGAGTGTTCCATCGTTCAAAATGGAAATTTTCAGATCTATTCTGCCCCTAGTTCAATGGGGACAGTTTATGACTATAGACTTGGACGCTTACCTTCATGTGCCAATCCACAGGGACCACTTCATGTTCCTAAGATTTGCATTTCTGGACCAACACTTCCAGTTTGTGGCCCTTCCTTTTTGGTCGACGGCCTCGAGAGTCTTCATGAAGGCTCTGGGGGCGCTACTTGCAGTGGCCAGATCCAGGGGCATTGCGGTGTTGCCTTACCTGGATGACATCTTGGTTCAGGCATCATCGCTTAGCCTCGCAGAGGATCATTTGTGGGCTCTTTCTCTTCTGCTCCAATCTCACGGTTGGAAGATAAACTCATGAAAGAGTTCCCTGGTTCCCAGCAACAGGGTGGAGTTCCTGTGCACGATAATAGACTCTGTGTCCATGAAGATATTTCCCACCGATCAGCGGCGCATTAAGCTTGCGTCCACCTGTCTAGCCCTTCAGTCCTCCTCAAGCCCATCAGTAGCTCAATGTATGGAGGTGATAGGTCTCATGGTGTCAAGCATAGATGTCATCCCATTTGCCAGGTTCCACCTAAGACCTCTTCAATTGTGCATGTTGAGACAGTGGAATGGCGATCATTCAGATCTATCACAGCTGATATCCCTGGATTTTCAGACTCGGAATTCCCTCTCTTGGTGGATTCGTCCGGAGCAATTTTCCATGGGGACATCCTTCTTGAGACCGTTCTGGGAGATTGTGACCACGGACGCCAGGTTGGGGAGCTGTTTGGGGTGCCAGGATGGCACAAGGAAAGTGATCCAGTGAGGAGTCTCCTTCCGATCAACATTCTAGAACTATGAGCAATCTACAATTCTCTGAAGGCTTGGCCCTCTCTGGAGTCGGTCAGTTTCATCAGATTCCATACCGACAACATTACCTCAGTGGCTTACATCAACCATCCAGAGGGGTACGAGGAGCTTCCTCACGATGACGGAGGTGTCTCGGATCCTGGAGTGGTCGGAGTCCCGCGACTGCTCACTCTCAGTGATTCACATTCCGAGTGTGGACAACTGGGAAGCGGACTTTCTCAGCAGACAGTCCTTCCATCTGGGGGAATGGTCTCTTCACCCCGAGGTGTTTGCGGAGATTTGTCACAGATGGGAAACGCCGGAGATGGATCTCATGGCTCCCAGACTCAATTGCAAACTGCCTCAATACGGGTCGAGGTCCAGGGATCCCCAGGCAGAGCTGATAGATGCCTTAGTGATTCCTTGGGGATTCAGCCTAGCTTACATTTCTTTCATGTAATTAGCAAGAGTCCATGAGCTAGTGACGTATGGGATATACATTCCTACCAGGAGGGGCAAAGTTTCCCAAACCTCAAAATGCCTATAAATACACCCCTCACCACACCCACAAATCAGTTTTTACAAACTTTGCCTCCCGTGGAGGTGGTGAAGTAAGTTTGTGCTAGATTCTATGTTGATATGCGCTCCGCAGCAGGTTGGAGCCCGGTTTTCCTCTCAGCGTGCAGTGAATGTCAGAGGGATGTGAAGAGAGTATTGCCTATTTGAATTCAATGATCTCCTTCTACGGGGTCTATTTCATAGGTTCTCTGTTATCGGTCGTAGAGATTCATCTCTTACCTCCCTTTTCAGATAGACGATATACTCTTATATATACCATTACCTCTACTGATTCTCGTTTCAGTACTGGTTTGGCTTTCTACTACATGTAGATGAGTGTCCTGGGGTAAGTAAGCCTTATTTCTCCTGTTAAGTGTAGTCAGTCCACGGGTCATCATTACTTCTGGGATATTAACTCCTCCCCAACAGGAAGTGCAAGAGGATCACCCAAGCAGAGCTGCTATATAGCTCCTCCCCTCTACGTCACACCCAGTCATTCTCTTGCACCCAACTAATAGATAGGATGTGTGAGAGGACTGTGGTGATTATACTTAGTTTTTATATCTTCAATCAAAAGTTTGTTATTTTAAAACAGCACCGGAGTGTGTTGTTCCTTCTCAGGTAGAATTTGAAGAAGAATCCACCTGAGTTTTTGGATGATTTTAGCCGGCGTAGCTAAGATTCATCTTGCTGTTCTCGGCCATTCTGAGGAGTGAGGTAAACTTCAGATCAGGGGACAGCGGGCAGGTTCACCTGCAAAGAGGTATGTTGCAGTATATTATTTTCTGAGGAATGGAATTGACTGAGAAAATACTGCCAATACCGATATAATATAAGTTCAGCCTTAAATGCAGTAGTAGCAACTGGTATCAGGCTGTTATGTATATATGTTTACACTTCAGTATTCTGGGGAATGGCACTTCACTGGGATAATACTATAAGCATATAACTTTCAGCCTAACTTGCAGTGGGATCGTCTAGCAGCAGGCTGTTTAATGACATTTCATGTTATTTGATTTTAAACGTTTTGCTGGCATGTTAAATCGTTTAATTATCTGAGGTACTGGGTGAAAAATTGTTTTGGGCACTGTTTTTCCACTTGGCTGTTCGTTTATTTTAATTTAAGACAGTTTACTGAACTTCCCTCACTGCTGTGTGTGAGGGGGAGGGGCCTTTTTTGGCGCTTTTGCTACGCATCAAATATTCAGTCAAAAGTCTGTTTCTCTCCCTGCATGATCCGGATCGTCTCTACAGAGCTCAAGGGTCTTCAAAAATTACTTTGAGGGAGGTAATCACTCACAGCAGACCTGTGAGATTGTGCTTTGACTGTGATAAAAAACGTTTATATTTTGTACATTTTTTCATGCTATTAAGGGCTAGTTATCCATTGCTAATGGGGGCAATCCTTTACTAAATTTATGCCTTTACCGGGAAAAATTTGGGTTTTATAATTCCTCCGGTTCATTGTTATTCAACTGTCATAATTTTTTTCTGTGCTTCTTAAAGGCACAGTGCGTTTTTCATATTACTTGTAAATTGAGTTAAAAAGTATTTCCAAGCTTGCTGGTTAATTGCTAGTTTGTTAAACATGTCTGACTCAGAGGAATATCTCTGTGCTATATGTGCAAAAGCCAAGGTGGAGCCCAATAGAAATGTATGTACTAATTGCATTGATGCTACTTTAAATAAAAGTCAATCTGTACATGTTAAGCAACATTCACCAGACAGCGAGGGGGAAGTTATGCCGACTAACTTGCCTCACGTGTCAGTACCTGCATCTCCCGCTCAGGAGGTGCGTGATATTGTAACGCCAAATACATCAGGGCGGCCATTACAAATCACTTTACAAGACATGGCTAATGTTATGACTGATGTTATGACTGAAGTTTTGTCTAAATTACCAGAACTTAGGGGTAAACGAGATCACTCTGGAGTGAGAACAGAGTGCGCTGATAATGCAAGGGCCATGTCTGATACTGCGTCACAGTTTGCAGAACATGAAGACGGAGAGCTTCATTCTGTGGGTGACGGTTCTGATCCAAATAAACTGGATTCAGACATTTCAAATTTTAAATTTAAGCTTGAGAACCTCCGTGTGTTACTAGGGGAGGTATTAGCGGCTCTGAATGATTGTAACACAGTTGCAATCCCAGAGAAAATGTGTAGGTTGGATAAATATTTTGCGGTACCGACGAGTACTGACGTTTTTCCTATACCTAAGAGACTTACTGAAATTGTTACTAAGGAGTGGGATAGACCCGGTGTGCCTTTCTCACCCCCTCCTATATTCAGAAAAATGTTTCCAATAGACGCCGCCACTCGGGACTTATGGCAGACAGTCCCTAAGGTGGAGGGAGCAGTTTCTACTTTAGCTAAGCGTACCACTATCCCGGTGGAGGATAGCTGTGCTTTTTCAGATCCAATGGATAAAAAATTAGAGGGTTACCTTAAGAAAATGTTTGTTCAACAAGGTTTCATATTGCAACCCCTTGCATGCATTGCGCCTGTCACGGCTGCAGCAGCATTTTGGTTTGAGTCCCTGGAAGAGACCCTTGACTCAGCGCCATTGGATGAGATTATACACAAGCTTAAAACCCTTAAGCTAGCTAATTCATTTATTTCTGATGCCGTAGTACATTTAACTAAACTTACGGCTAAGAATTCCGGATTCGCCATTCAGGCACGCAGAGCACTGTGGCTAAAATCCTGGTCAGCTGATGTAACTTCTAAATCTAAATTACTTAACATACCTTTCAAGGGGCAGACTTTATTCGGGCCCGGTTTGAAAGAGATTATCGCTGATATTACGGGAGGTAAAGGCCATGCCCTGCCTCAAGACAGAGCCAAACCTAGGGCTAGACAGTCTAATTTTCGTGCCTTTCGTAACTTCAAGGCAGGAGCAGCATCAACTTCCTCTGCACCAAAACAGGAAGGAGCTGTTGCGCGCTACAGACAAGGCTGGAAACCTAACCAGTCCTGGAACAAGGGCAAGCAGGCCAGAAAACCTGCTGCTGCCCCTAAGACAGCATGAATTGAGGGCCCTCGATCCGGGAACGGATCTAGTGGGGGGCAGACTTTCTCTCTTCGCCCAGGCTTGGGCAAGAGATGTCCAGGATCCCTGGGCGTTAGAGATCATATCTCAGGGATATCTTCTGGACTTCAAGATCTCTCCCCCAAAAGGGAGATTTCATCTTTCAAGGTTGTCAACAAACCAAATAAAGAAAGAGGCGTTTCTACGCTGTGTACAAGATCTTTTGCTAATGGGAGTGATCCACCCGGTTCCGAGGTCGGAGCACGGACAGGGGTTTTACTCAAATCTGTTTGTGGTTCCCAAGAAAGAAGGAACCTTCAGACCAATCCTGGATTTAAAGATCTTAAACAAATTCCTAAGAGTTCCATCGTTCAAAATGGAAACTATTCGGACAATTTTACCCATGATCCAAAAGGGTCAGTACATGACCACAGTGGACTTAAAGGACGCTTACCTTCAAATACCGATTCACAAAGATCATTACAGGTATCTAAGGTTTGCCTTCCTAGACAGGCATTACCAGTTTGTAGCTCTTCCATTCGGATTGGCTACGGCTCCAAGAATCTTCACAAAGGTTCTGGGCGCTCTTCTGGCGGTACTAAGACCGCGAGGAATATCGGTGGCTCCGTACCTAGACGACATTCTGATACAAGCGTCAAGCTTTCAAACTGCCAAGTCTCATACAGAGTTAGTACTGGCATTTCTAAGGTCGCATGGGTGGAAGGTGAACGAAGAGAAAAGTTCTCTCTTTCCACTCACAAGAGTTCCCTTCTTGGGGACTCTTATAGATTCTGTAGAAATGAAGATCTACCTGACAGAAAACAGGTTAACAAAGCTTCAAAATGCTTGCCGTGTCCTTCATTCCATTCGACACCCGTCAGTGGCTCAATGCATGGAGGTAATCGGCTTTATGGTAGCGGCAATGGATATAGTTCCCTTTGCACGCCTACATCTCAGACCGCTGCAATTGTGCATGCTAAGTCAGTGGAATGGGGATTACTCAGATTTGTCCCCTACTCTGAATCTGGATCAAGAGACCAGAAATTCTCTTCTATGGTGGCTTTCTCGGCCACATCTGTCCAGGGGGATGCCATTCAGCAGACCAGATTGGACAATTGTAACAACAGACGCCAGCCTACTAGGTTGGGGCGCTGTCTGGAATTCCCTGAAGGCTCAGGGATCATGGACTCAGGAGGAGAGTCTCCTTCCAATAAACATTCTGGAATTGAGAGCAGTTCTCAATGCCCTTCTGGCTTGGCCTCAGTTGACAACTCGGGGGTTCATCAGGTTTCAGTCGGACAACATCACGACTGTAGCTTACATCAACCATCAAGGAGGGACAAGAAGCTCCCTAGCGATGATGGAAGTATCAAAGATAATTCGCTGGGCAGAGTCTCACTCTTGCCACCTGTCAGTGATCCACATTCCTGGAGTGGAGAACTGGGAGGCGGATTTCCTAAGTCGTCAGACTTTTCATCCGGGGGAGTGGGAACTTCATCCGGAGGTCTTTGCCCAAATACTTCGACTTTGGGGCAAACCAGAGATAGATCTCATGGCGTCTCGCCAGAACGCCAAGCTTCCTTGTTACGGGTCCAGGTCCAGGGACCCGGGAGCGGTCCTGGTAGATGCTTTGACAGCACCTTGGACCTTCGGGATGGCCTATGTGTTTCCACCCTTCCCGATGCTTCCTCGATTGATTGCCAGGATCAAACAGGAGAGAGCATCGGTGATTCTAATAGCGCCTGCGTGGCCACGCAGGACCTGGTATGCAGATCTAGTGGACATGTCATCCTGTCCACCTTGGTCTCTGCCTCTGAGACAGGACCTTCTAATTCAGGGTCCTTTCAAACCTCAAAATCTAATTTCTCTGAAGCTGACTGCTTGGAAATTGAACGCTTGATTTTATCAAAGCATGGATTTTCGGAGTCAGTAATTGATACCTTAATACAGGCTAGGAAACCTGTTACCAGAAAGATTTACCATAAAATATGGCGTAAATACTTACATTGGTGCGAATCCAAGAGTTACTCATGGAGTAAGGTTAGGATTCCTAGGATATTGTCTTTTCTACAAGAGGGTTTAGAAAAGGGTTTATCTGCTAGTTCCTTAAAGGGACAGATCTCAGCTCTGTCCATTCTTTTACACAAACGTCTGTCAGAAGTTCCAGACGTTCAGGCTTTTTGCCAGGCTTTGGCCAGGATTAAGCCTGTGTTTAAAACTGTTGCTCCACCATGGAGCTTAAATTTAGTTCTTAACGTTTTACAGGGTGTTCCGTTTGAACCCCTTCATTCCATTGATATTAAATTGTTATCTTGGAAAGTTCTGTTTTTAATGGCTATTTCCTCGGCTCGAAGAGTCTCTGAGTTATCGGCCTTACATTGTGATTCTCCTTATCTGATTTTTCATTCAGACAAGGTAGTTCTGCGTACTAAACCTGGGTTCTTACCTAAGGTAGTCACTAATAGGAATATCAATCAGGAGATTGTTGTTCCATCATTGTGTCCTAACCCTTCTTCAAAGAAGGAACGACTTCTACACAATCTGGATGTTGTTCGTGCCCTGAAATTTTATTTACAGGCAACTAAAGATTTTTGCCAAACTTCTTCCCTGTTTGTCGTTTATTCTGGACAGAGGAGAGGTCAAAAAGCTTCTGCTACCTCTCTCTTTTTGGCTTCGTAGCATAATACGTTTAGCCTATGAGACTGCTGGACAGCAGCCTCCTGAAAGAATTACAGCTCATTCTGCTAGAGCTGTGGCTTCCACTTGGGCCTTTAAGAATGAGGCATCTGTTGAACAGATTTGCAAGGCTGCAACTTGGTCTTCTCTTCATACTTTTTGCAAATGTTACAAATTTGACACTTTTGCTTCTTCGGAGGCTGTTTTTGGGAGAAAGGTTCTTCAGGCAGTGGTCCCTTCCGTATAAAGATCCTGCCTGTCCCTCCCGTCATCCGTGTACTTTAGCTTTGGTATTGGTATCCCAGAAGTAATGATGACCCGTGGACTGACTACACTTAACAGGAGAAAACATAATTTATGCTTACCTGATAAATTCCTTTCTCCTGTAGTGTAGTCAGTCCACGGCCCGCCCTGTTTTTTATGGGAGGTCTAAATTTTTAAATTATACTCCAGTCACCACTGCACCCTATAGTTTCTCCTTTCTCGTTTGGTTCTCGGTCGAATGACTGGGTGTGACGTAGAGGGGAGGAGCTATATAGCAGCTCTGCTTGGGTGATCCTCTTGCACTTCCTGTTGGGGAGGAGTTAATATCCCAGAAATAATGATGACCCGTGGACTGACTACACTACAGGAGAAAGGAATTTATCAGGTAAGCATAAATTATGTTTCTTTCATGTAATTAACAAGAGTCCATGAGCTAGTGACGTATGGGATATACATTCCTACCAGGAGGGGCAAAGTTTCCCAAACCTTAAAATGCCTATAAATACACCCCTCACCACACCCACAAATCAGTTCTACAAACTTTGCCTCCAAGGGAGGTGGTGACCATGACTCTGTCTTTAACAGACAAGAGACGTCTAAAATTGATTACAGCTTGTCGAAACCTTCAGTCACAATCATTCCCTTCGGTAGCCTTATGCATGGAAATTCTAGGACTTATGACTGCTGCATCGGACGCGATCCCCTTTGCTCGTTTTCACATGCGACCTCTTCAGCTCTGTATGCTGAACCAATGGTGCAGGGATTACACGAAGATATCTCAATTAATATCTTTAAAACCGATTGTTCGACACTCTCTAACGTGGTGGACAGATCACCATCGTTTAATTCAGGGGGCTTCTTTTGTTCTTCCGACCTGGACTGTAATTTCAACAGATGCAAGTCTCACAGGTTGGGGAGCTGTGTGGGGATCTCTGACGGCACAGGGAGTTTGGGAATCTCAGGAGGTGAGATTACCGATCAATATTTTGGAACTCCGTGCAATTTTCAGAGCTCTTCAGTTTTGGCCTCTTCTGAAGAGAGAATCGTTCATTTGTTTTCAGACAGACAATGTCACAACTGTGGCATACATCAATCATCAAGGAGGGACTCACAGTCCTCTGGCTATGAAAGAAGTATCTCGAATTTTGGTTTGGGCGGAATCCAGCTCCTGTCTAATCTCTGCGGTTCATATCCCAGGTGTAGACAATTGGGAAGCGGATTATCTCAGTCGCCAAACGTTGCATCCGGGCGAATGGTCTCTTCACCCAGAGGTATTTCTTCAGATTGTTCAAATGTGGGGGCTTCCAGAGATAGATCTGATGGCCTCTCATCTAAACAAGAAACTTCCCAGGTATCTGTCCAGATCCCGGGATCCTCAGGCGGAGGCAGTGGATGCATTATCACTTCCTTGGAAGTATCATCCTGCCTATATCTTTCCGCCTCTAGTTCTTCTTCCAAGAGTAATCTCCAAGATTCTGAGGGAATGCTCGTTTGTTCTGCTAATAGCTCCGGCATGGCCTCACAGGTTTTGGTATGCGGATCTTGTCCGGATGGCATCTTGCCAACCATGGACTCTTCCGTTAAGACCAGACCTTCTGTCGCAAGGTCCTTTTTTCCATCCGGATCTGAAATCCTTAAATTTAAAGGTATGGAGATTGAACGCTTGATTCTTAGTCAAAGAGGTTTCTCTGACTCTGTGATTGATACTATGTTACAGGCTCGTAAATCTGTATCTAGAGAGATATATTATAGAGTCTGGAAGACTTATATTTCTTGGTGTCTTACTCATCATTTTTCTTGGTATTCTTTTAGAATTCCGAGAATATTACAATTTCTTCAGGATGGTTTAGATAAGGGTTTGTCCGCAAGTTCCTTGAAAGGACAAATCTCTGCTCTTTCTGTTCTTTTTCACAGAAAGATTGCTATTCTTCCTGATATTGATTGTTTTGTACAAGCTTTGGTTCGTATAAAACCTGTCATTAAGTCAATTTCTCCTCCATGGAGTTTGAATTTGGTTCTGGGAGCTCTTCAAGCTCCTCCGTTTGAACCTATGCATTCATTGGACATTAAATTGCTTTCTTGGAAAGTTTTGTTCTTTTTGGCCATCTCTTCTGCCAGAAGAGTTTCTGATTTATCTGCTCTTTCTTGTGAGTCTCCTTTTCTGATTTTTCATCAGGATAAGGCGGTGTTGCGAACTTCTTTTGAATTTTTACCTAAGGTTGTGAATTCCAACAACATTAGTAGAGAAATCGTGGTTCCTTCATTATGTCCTAATCCTAAGAATTCTAAGGAGAAATCGTTACATTCTTTGGATGTTGTTAGAGCTTTGAAATATTATGTTGAAGCTACTAAATCTTTCCGAAAGACTTCTAGTCTATTTGTCATCTTTTCTGGTTCTAGAAAAGGCCAGAAAGCTTCTGCCATTTCTTTGGCATCCTGGTTGAAATCTTTAATTCATCTTGCCTATGTTAAATCGGGTAAGACTCCGCCTCAGAGGATTACAGCTCATTCTACTAGGTCAGTTTCTACTTCCTGGGCGTTTAGGAATGAAGCTTCAGTTGATCAGATTTGCAAAGCAGCGACTTGGTCCTCTTTGCATACTTTTACTAAATTCTACCATTTTGATGTATTCTCTTCTTCTGAAGCAGTTTTTGGTAGAAAGGTACTTCAGGCAGTGGTTTCGGTTTGAATCTTCTGCTTATGTTTTTTATTAAACTTTATTTTGGGTGTGGATTATTTTCAGCAGGAATTGGCTGTCTTTATTTTATCCCTCCCTCTCTAGTGACTCTTGTGTGGAAAGATCCACATCTTGGGTATTCATTATCCCATACGTCACTAGCTCATGGACTCTTGTTAATTACATGAAAGAAAACATAATTTATGTAAGAACTTACCTGATAAATTCATTTCTTTCATATTAACAAGAGTCCATGAGGCCCACCCTTTTTTGTGGTGGTTATGATTTTTTTGTATAAAGCACAATTATTCCAATTCCTTATTTTATATGCTTCGCACTTTTTTCTTATCACCCCACTTCTTGGCTATTCGTTAAACTGATTTGTGGGTGTGGTGAGGGGTGTATTTATAGGCATTTTAAGGTTTGGGAAACTTTGCCCCTCCTGGTAGGAATGTATATCCCATACGTCACTAGCTCATGGACTCTTGTTAATATGAAAGAAATGAATTTATCAGGTAAGTTCTTACATAAATTATGTTTTTTTGTGACACTCTAAGCTATGGTTGGGCACTTTTATATAAAGTTCTAAATATTTGTGTTTAAACATTTATTTGCCTTGATTCAGGATGTTCAATATTCCTTATTTCAGACAGTCAGTTTCATTATTTGGGATAATGCATTTGAATAATCAATTTTTTTCTTACCTTTAAATTTGACTTTTTTCCCTGTGGGCTGTTAGGCTCACGGGGGCTGAAAATGCTTCATTTTATTGCGTCATTCTTGGCGCGGACTTTTTTGGCGCAAAAAAAATTTCTTTGTGTATTTATAGGCATTTTGAGGTTTGGGAAACTTTGCCCCTCCTGGTAGGAATGTATATCCCATACGTCACTAGCTCATGGACTCTTGCTAATATGAAAGAAATGAATTTATCAGGTAAGTTCTTACATAAATTGTTTTTTCCCCCATTACCACTTCTACCTCGCTTTGTGGCCTAGTCTTAGCCAAGAGAGGCTTTTTAGAAAGTGTGAGTGATACGCTAATTCAGGCAAGGAAGCCAGTCACTCGTCACATCTACTATAAGGTGTGGAGGATTTACTTGTCCTGGTGTGAGAAGCATGGATATCCTTTGCATAAGATGAAGGTATCCAGGATTCTGTCCTTTCTTCAAGATGGTTTGGAGAAAGGTCTTGCCGCTAGTTCCTAAAAGGGATAGATTTCGGCTTTATCAGTTTTGTTTCATAGGAGACTCGCTGAGCTCCCTGACATTCAATCTCTTGTTCAGGCTCTGTCTAGAATAATTCCTGTCTTTAGACAGTCGGCTCCGCCTTGGAGCTTAAACTTGGTCCTTAAGGTTTTGCAGAGGATTCTGTTTGAACCCATGCATTCCATAGACATAAAGATTCTGTCTTGGAAGGTTCTTTTCCTGTTGGCTATTGCATCGGCACGCAGAGTATCTTAATTATCTGCCTTGCAATATGATCCTCCTTATCTGGTGTTTCATGCGGATAAGACTGTACTTCGCACTGGGCTGGGGTTTCTCCCCAAGGTGATGTCTAACCGTAACATCAATCAGAAAATAGTAGTTCCTTCTTTGTGTCCTAACCCTTCTTCTTCAAAGGAGAGGTTACTTCATAACCTGGATGTGGTTCATGCATTAAAGTTCTATCTTCAGGTTACAAAGGATTTCAGACAGTCTACATCTTTTTGTGGTTTATTGTGGGAAGCGCAAGGTGCAAAAAGGGCCTCTGCTACTTCTTTGTCTTTTTGGTTGAGGAGCTTGATTTGCTTAGCTTATGAGACAGTGGGACATAAGCCTCCTCAGAGGATCACGGCTCATTCAACTAGAGCTGTGGCTTCGTCTTGGACCTTCAAGAATGAGGCCTCTATGGAGCAAATTTGTCCTCCTTACACACTTTTACAAATTTGATGTTTTTGCTTCTGCGTAAGCTGTTTTTCATTCAATGCCCTCTAAAGCTTGGGTATATGTTCCCAGTAGTAATGAATGAAGCCGTGGACTCTCCTCCCCTTTAGATGGAAAATATAAATTATGCTTACCTGAATTTAATTTCCATCGAGGGGAGGAGAGTCCACGGCTCCCGCCCATATCTCCATTGAGCGGCCCTAAATTTATTCATCTTCAGGTACTTTTTTTTACCCTGATATTTCTCCTACTGTTCCTGCTTCCCTCGGCAGAATGACTGGGGGATGAGGGAAGTGGGGGAGGTATTTGAACCTTTGGCTGGGGTGTCTTTGCCTCCTCCTGGTGGCCAAGTCTTAATTCCCAATAGTAATGAATGAAGCCGTGGACTCTCCTCCCCTGGATGGAAATGAAATTATCAGGTAAGCATAATTTGTTTTAAGACACTCTCAGCTATGGTTTGGCGCTTTATGTATAAAGTTATAAATATATGTATTTTACCTATATTTGCCATGAGTCAGGTCAATGTGCATTTCCCTTTGCAGTCTGGCAGTTTTTTTATGGGAATCATGGTTTAGGAAGTTTCTTACCTGGGATATAGTAATTTTTATTTATTTTTTCTTTCAATTTGACTTGTTTTTTCTTTGAAAAACTTACGGGCAAATTAGGCTCGTGATTGCGCAATATGCTGTTTATTGCGTCATTCTTGTCGCGAGAATTTTTTGCGGAGATAGTGCGTATATAATGACGCACGTTCGTCATTTCCTGCGTCTTAGTTGACGCTAGATTGTTTGGCGCGAAATTGTGTTAGATGCGAGTTGCGTCATTTCCGTATGTTTTTTGGCGCCAAAAACTTCCTTTTGCGTCATACTTGGCACCAAAAAAATTAGTTTTATTTTACCTCCCTTCCTAGATGCTCCTTGCCCTCTTTATGCTATTTGCTTTTTTCTCTTGCAAGATGTATCGAGTCCACGGATTCATCCATACTTGTGGGATATTCTCCTTCCTTACAGGAAGTGGCAAAGAGAGCACACACAGCAGAGCTGTCTATATAGCTCCTCCCTTAGTTCCACCCCCCAGTCATTCTCTTTGCCTACTCTTAAGTACTAGGAAGGGTAAAATTAGTGTGGTCCCTTTCAAAGGAAAGACCCTATGCGGGCCTGAACTGAAAGAGATTATTTCAGACATCACTGGAGGAAAAGGCCATGCCCTCCCTCAGGATAAAACAAATAAAAAATAATCCAATGGGCAGAGACTCACTCTTGCCATCTTTCAGCAATCCATATCCCAGGGGTAGAGAACTGGGAGGCGGATTTCCTAAGTCGTCAGACTTTTCATCCAGGGGAGTAGGAGCTCCATCCGGAAGTATTTGCCCAGCTGACTCAGCTATGGGGCACACCAAAATTGGATCTGATGGCGTCCCGTCAGAACGCCAAGCTTCCTTGTTACGGGTCCAGGACCCGGGATCCCCAGGCGGTACTGATAGATGCTCTAGCAGTGCCCTGGTCCTTCAATCTGGCCTATGTATTTCCACCGTTTCCTCTCCTCCCACGTCTGGTTGCCAGAATCAAGCAGGAGAGAGCTTCAGTGATTCTGATAGCGCCTGCGTGGCCACGCAGGACTTGGTATGCAGACCTAGTGGACATGTCATCTGTTCCACCGTGGACTCTGCCAATGAGGAAGGACCTTCTAATCCAAGGTCCATTCAAGCATCCAAATCTAATCTCTCTGCGTCTGACTGCTTGGAGATTGAACGCCTGATTTTATCAAAGCGTGGTTTCTCTGAGTCGGTCATTGATACCCTGATTCAAGCTAGAAAGCCTGTCACCGGGAAAATCTATCATAAGATTTGGCGCAAATATCTTTATTGGTGTGAATCCAAGGGTTACTCATGGAGTAAGATTAGGATTCCTAGAATATTGTCTTTTCTCCAAGAAGGATTGGAGAAGGGTTTATCAGCTAGCTCCTTAAAAGGACAGATTTCTGCTTTGTCTATTCTTTTACACAAGCATCTGGCAGATGTCCCAGACGTTCAAGCGTTTCGTCAGGCTTTAGTCAGAATCAAGCCTGTATTCAAACCTGTTGCTCCGCCATGGAGCCTAAACTTAGTTCTTAAAGTTCTTCCAGGGGTTCTGTTTGAACCTATGCATTCCATAGATATTAAGCTTCTATCTTGGAAAGTTCTGTTTTTAGTAGCTATCTCTTCGGCTCGAAGAATTTCTGAGTTATCTGCTTTAGAGTGTGACTCACCTTATTTTGTTTTCCATGCAGATAAGGTGGTTTTGCGTACCAAACCTGGATTCCTTCCTAAGGTTGTTTCTAATAGGAATATCAATCAGGAAATTGTTGTTCCTTTGCTGTGTCCTAATCCTTCTTCAAAGAAGGAATCGTCTGTTGCACAATCTTGATGTGGTTCGTGCTTTAAAGTTCTACTTACAAGCAAACAAAGATTTCCGTCAATCATCTTCATTGTTTGTTGTTTATTTTGGTAAGCGGAGAGGCCAAAATGCTACGGCTACCTGTTTCTTTTTGGCTGAAAAGCATCATCCGTTTGGCTTATGAGACTGCTGGCCAGCAGCCTCCTGAAAGGATTACTGCTCATTCTACTAGAGCAGTGGCTTCCACATGGACTTTTAAAAATGAGGCTTCTGTTGAACAGATTTGTAAGGCGCGCGAGGCGACTTGGTCTTCGCTTCATACTTTTTCAAAATTTTACAAATTCAATAATTTTGCTTCTTCGGAGGCTATTTTTGGGAGACAGGTTCTACAAGCAGTGGTGCCTTCCGTTTAAGGTACCTGTCTTGTCCCTCCCTTCATCCGTGTCCTAAAGCTTTGGTATTGGTATCTCACAAGTATGGATGAATCCGTGGACTCGATACATCTTGCAAGAGAAAACATAATTTATGCTTACCTGATAAATTTCTTTGTCTTGTGATGTATCGAGTCCACGGCCCGCCCTGTCTATTTAAGACAGGTAGTATATTTTTATTTAAAAAACTTCAGTCACCTCTGCACCCTATAGTTTCTCCTTTATCTTCCTAGCCTTCGGTCGAATGACTGGGGGGTGGAGCTAAGGGAGGAGCTATATAGACAGCTCTGCTGTGGGTGCTCTCTTTGCCACTTCCTGTAAGGAAGGAGCATATCCCACAAGTATGGATGAATCCGTGGACTCGGTACATCGCAAGAGAAAAATTTATCAGGTAAGCATAAATTCTGTTTTTTGCCAATTTTAGCATTTGCATTTTTTCCCATTCCTGAAACTGCTATATGTGGAAATAAGATATTTCTGTTTAAATGTTATTTTTTCGTTTTTACATTTTACAAGATGTCTCAATCTGATCCTGACTCAGAAGCTGCTGTAGGAATCATGCTGCCTGAACACAGTTCTACCAAAGCTAAGTGTGTCTGTTGTAAACTAGTGGAGATTATATCTCCAGCTGTAGTATGTAATAGTTGTCATGATAAGCTTTTGAATGCAGAAAAGGTTTCTATCAGTGCTAGTACAGTATCTGTTGTTCCTTCAACATCTAAAGTACATGCTATATCCCTGTTGATATGAAAAATGATATTGCTGATGCGATACAGAAGGCTATGGCTGCTATGCCGCCTTCAAATAAATATAAAAGGTCTTTTAAAACTTCTCATAATACTGATGAAATTTGTAGTGACCGACAACATCCTCTGATGAGGATCTCTCTGACTCAGAAGTTCCTACTTCAGACATTGACACTGATAAATCATCTTATCTATTTAAGATTGAGTATTTGTTCTTTGTTAAAAGAAGTGTTGATAACTTTGGATATTGAGGATTCTGGTCCTCTTGATAACAAATCCAGTAAACTTTTAAATTCTGTTTATAAACCTACTGTAACTACCCCTGAGGTTTTTCCTGATGCTATTTCTGATGTGATTGCTAAGGAATGGTCTAAGTTTGCTGCTTCTTTTGTTCCTTCTTCAAGGTTTAAAAACTTGTATCCTTTGCCAGTGGTTAAATTTAATGTTTTACCAATTTGTTGCTCTTCCATTTGGCCTAGCAACCACTCCAAGAATCTTTTCGAAGGTTCTCTGTGCCCTTCTATCTGTAATCAGAGAGCAGCAGGGTATTGCAGTGTTTCCTTATTTGGACGATATCTTGGTACTGGCTCAATCTTTTCATTTAGCAGAATCTCACATGAATCAACATGTGGTGTTTCTTCAAAGACATGGTTGGAGGATCAATTTACCAATGTTTCTTGATTCCTCAGTCAAGGGTCACCTATTTAGGTTTCCAGATAGATTGTGTCCATGACTGTCCTTAACAGACAAAAGACGAATGAAATTGGTTTCTGCCTGTCAAAACCTTCAGTCTCAAACATTCCCTTCAGTGGTCTCTTGACTGCAGCATCGGACGCGATCCCCTTTGCTTGTTTTCATATGAGATTTCTGCAGCTTTGCATGCTGAATCAATGGTGCTAGGCTTATACTTGGATATCACAATTGATATACTTAAATCCCAACAGTCAACTCTTTGTCCTGGTGGTTAGACCATCATTGGATTCTTCGAGGGGCCTCTTTTGTTTGTTCTTTTTGAACTGTGATTTCAACAGATGCAAGTCTCACAGGTTGGGGAGCTGTCTGGGGGTCTCTGACAGCACAAGGAGTTTGGAATCCTCGAGGTGAGGTTACCAATCAATATTTTAGAACTTCATGCTATTTTTAGGGCTCTTCAAGCTTGGCCTCTATTAAAGAGAGAATCATTCTTTAGTTTTCAGACAGACAATATCACAACTGTGGCATATGTCAATCATCAAGGGGGGAAACGCAGTCCTTTAGCGATGAAAGAAGTATCTTGGATACTTTCTTGGGCGGAATCCAACTCCTGACTAAATTCTGTGATAGATATCCCAGGTGTAGACAATTGGGAAGCGGATTATCTTAGTCGTCAGTCTTTACATCTAGGGGAGTGGTCTCTCCATCCAGATGTATTTTGTCAGATTGTACAGATGTGGGGTCTCCCCGAAATAGATCTGATAGCTTCCCATCTAAACAAGAAGCTTCCCAGGTACCTTTCCAGGTCCAGGGATCCTCAGGCGGAGATGGTGGATGCGTTGGCAGTTCCTTGGTTTTACCAACCTGCTTACATTTTTCCACCTCTAGTTCTCCTTCCAAGGGTGATCTCCAAGATCATATTGGAACAATTGCATGTTTTTCTGAAAGCACCAGCATGGCCTCACTGGTTTTGATATGCGGATCTTGTTTGGATGTCCAGTTGCCAACCTTGGCCACTTCCTTTAAGACCAGACCTTCTGTCTCAAGGTACGTTTTTCCATCAGGATCTCAAATAATTAAATTTGAAGGTATGGAAATTGAACGCCTAGTGCTTAGTCATAGAGGTTTCTCTGACTCAGTGATTAATACTATGTTACAGGCTCGTAAATCTGTTTCTAGGAAGATTTATTATCAAGTTTGGAAGATTTATATTTCATGGTGTTCTTCTCATAAATTCTCCAGGCATTCATTTAGAATTCCTAGAATTTTACAGTTTCTTCAGGATGGCTAGGATAAGGGTTTGTCTTCAAGTTCCTTGAAGGGACAAATCTCTGCTCTTTCTGTTTTATTTCACAGAAAGATTGCTAAGCTTCCTGATATTCACTGTTTTGTACAGGCTTTGGTCCGTATCAAGCCTGGCATTAAATCAATCTCTCCTCCTTGCAGTCTTAATTTGGTTTTGAATGCTTTACAGGCTCCTCCGTTTGAGCCTATGCATTCTTTGAACATTAAAGGGACACTGAACCCAACATTTTTCTTTCATGATTCAGATAGAGCATGCAATTTTAAGCAACTTTCTAATTTACTCCTATTATCATTTTTTCTTCGTTCTCTTGCTATCTTTATTTGAAAAAGAAGGCATCTAAGCCTTTTTTTGGTTCAGACTCTGGAAAGCACTTTTTATTGGTGGATGAATTTATCCACCAATCAGCAAGAACAACCCAGGTTGTTCATCAAAAATGGGCCGGCATCTAAACTTACATTCTTGCATTTCAAATAAAGATACCAAGAGAATGAAGAAAATTTGATATTAGGAGTAAATTAGAAAGTTGCTTAAAATGGCATGCTCTATCTGAATCACGAAAGAAAAATTTTGGGTTCAGTGTCCCTTTAAACTACTTTCTTGGAAAGGGTTGTTCCTTTTGGCCATCTCTTTTGCTAGAAGAGTTTCTGAATTATCTGATCTTTCTTGTGAATCTCCTTTCTGATTTTCCATAAGGATAAGGCAGTTTCTTTCATGTAATTGGCAAGAGTCCATGAGCTAGTGACGTATGGGATATACTACCAGGAGGGGCAAAAGTTTCCCAAACCTAAAAATGCCGATAAATACACCCCTCACCACACCCACAATTCAGTTTTACAAACTTTGCCTCCTATGGAGGTGGTGAAGTAAGTTTGTGCTAAGATTTCTACGTTATGCGCTTCTCAGCATTGTTGAAGCCCGGTTCCTCTCAGAGTACAGTAAATGACAGAGGGATGTGAAGGGAGTATCACCTATTGAATGCAACGGTTTTCCTCACGGGAGATCTATTTCATAGGTTCTCTGTTATCGTCATAGAGATTCATCTCCTACCTCCCTTTTCATATCGACGATATACTCTCATATTCCATTACCTCTACTGATAACCGTTTCAGTACTGGTTTGGCTATCTGCTATATGTGGATGGGTGTCTTTCGGTAAGTATGTTTTCATTACTTAAAGGGCCACTGTAAGTAAATATTTTCTATGCCTGTTACTAACTAACTACCCCAAATACGCTTTTTATCAATAGCATTTCATTAACATATCTCTACCGTATATCAGAAATCTTGTCTGCAAATTTAATTGTTTTCCAAACCCACTCCGTGGGTATCCTTTGCTCTGTACCAATCCGTTTACAATACCTAGGTTTCAAAATGGCGCTTTAAACACAAAGTTATTGGTTTAAGTATTTTGAACATGCAGTGCTGAAAATAGTGGGCAGGATAACGTGACATCATCGGTGAATAAAATATATAACTTTTAGAACGTTATGAAACTTCGTTTTGGAGAAAATATAGGTCAGTAGGTTTTAATTAATGTTTATTAACTTTAATATGTTAGTTGTTTAGTTTAAAATTATAACAGAAAGTAATCCTTTAAGACACTCTCGGCTATGGTTTGGCATTTTATGCATTAATATAAAGTTCTTAATATATGTATTGTACTTATATTTGCCATGAGTCCGGTTTATGTATTTCCTTTTGCAGACTGTCAGTTTCATATTTGGGGAAAAACATATTTAGGGTAATATTTTTCTTACCTGGGGTTCAGTCTTTTTTCAAATTGACTTTTTTTTTGTTTGTTTTTTCTTTCAATTTTGCGGACAAAATTTGTCCCGCGAGGGCGCAAAATGCTAAAGTTTATTGCGTCATTCTTGGCGCGAGAATTTTTGGCGCGAAAGTACGTCCAATGACGCAAATTCGTTATTTCCGGCGTCTTAGTTGACGCCGAGTTCCTTGCACAAGGTTGCGTCAATGACGCGAGTGTCATTTCCGGATGTTGTTAGCGCCAAAAAATGTTCAGTTACGTTGTGCGTCATACTTGGCGCCAAATAATTTCATTTTTTTTAAAACCCCATTCCTATATGCCTCTTGCCTTTTTTCTATGTCAGAGGGCTATGCTGTTTTCCTTTTTTTTCCCACTCCTGAAATATATAAGGAAATTAATAATTTTGCTTTATATGTTGTTTTTTCTCGTACATTTTGCTAGATGTCTCAATCTGATCCTGTCTCAAAAATCTGTTGGAACCCTGCTGCATGATAATAGTTCTACCAAAGCTAAGTGCATTTGTTGTAAACTGTTCAGATGTGGGGTCTTCCAGAAATAGTTCTGATGGCTTCCCATCTAAAAAAGAAACTACCCAGGTACCTGTCCAGGTCCAGGGATCCTCAGGCGGAAGCAGTGGATGCGTTGACACTTCCTTGGTGTTATCAACCTGGTTATATTTTCCTGCCTCTAGTTCTTCCAAGAGTGATCTCCAAAATCATCATGGAGCAATCGTTTGTGCTGCTGGTGGCTCCAGTATGGCCTCACAGGTTTTGGTATGCGGATCTTGTTCGGATGTCCAGTTGCCAACCTTGGCCACTTCCATTAAGGCCGGACCTTCTGTCTCAAGGTCCGTTTTTCCATCAGGATCTCAAATCATTAAATTTGAAGGTATGGAAATTGAACACTTAGTGCTTAGTCATAGAGGTTTCTCTGACTCAGTGATTAATACTATGTTACAGGCTCGTAAATCTGTTTCTAGAAAGATTTATTATCGAGTTTGGAAGATTTATATTTCATGGTGTTCTTATAAATTCTCTTGACATTCTTTCAGAATTCCTAGAATTTTACAGTTTCTTCAGGATGGTTTGGATAAGGGTTTGTCTGCAAGTTCCTTGAAGGGACAAATCTCTGCTCTTTCTGTTTTATTTCACAGAAAGATTGCTAAACAACTTCCTGATATTCACTGTTTTGTACAGGCTTTGGTTCATATCAAGCCTGTCATTAAATCAATCTCTCCTCCTTGGAGTCTTAATTTGGTTTTGAAGGCTTTACAGGCTCCTCCTTTTGAGACTATGCATTCTTTGGACATTAAACTACTTTCTTTGAAAGTGTTGTTCCTTTTGGCCATCTCTTCTGCTAGAAGAGTTTCTGAATTACCTGCTCTTTCTTGTGAATCTCCTTTTCTGATTTTTCATCAGGATAAGGCGGTTTTGGGGACTTTATTTAAATTCGTACCTAAGGTTGTGAATTCTAACAACATTAATAGATAAATTGTTGTTCCTTCCTTGTGTCCTAATCCTAAGAATTCTTTGGAGGGATCTTTACATTCTTTGGATGTGGTAAGAGCTTTGAAATATTAGGTTGAAGCTACTAAAGATTTCAGGAAGACTTCTAGTCTATTATCTTTGCTGGTTCTAGGAAAGGTCAGAAGGCTTCTGCTTTTTCCTTGGCTTCTTAGTTAAAGCTTTTGATTCATCAAGCTTATTTGGAGTCGGGTCAAGCCCTGCCTCAGAATTACAGCTCATTCTACTAGATCAGTCTCCACTTCATGGGCTTTTAAGAATGAAGCTTCAGTTGATCAGATTTGCAAAGCAGCAACTTGGTCTTTTTTGCATACATTTACTAAATTCTACCATTTTTATGTATTTGCTTCTTCAGAAGCAGTTTTTGGTAGAAAAGTTCTTCAGGCAGCTGTTTTCAGTTTGATTCTTCTGCTTATGTTTTAAGTTTTTTCTTTTCATTTATGAGAATAAACTTATATTTTGGGTTGTGGATTGTTTTCAGCGGAAAATGGCTGTTATTTTATCCCTCCCTCTCTAGTGACTCTTGCGTGGAGTTCCACATCTTGGGTATTGCTATCCCATATGTCACTAGCTCATGGACTCTTGCCAATTACATGAAATAAAACATAATTTATGTAAGAACTTACCTGATTCATTTCTTTCATATTGGCAAGAGTCCATGAGGCCCACCCTTTTTATGGTGGTTATGATTTTTTTTGTATAAAGCACAATTATTTCCAAATTCCTTTGTTGATGCTTTTTACTCCTTTCTTTATCACCCCACTACTTGACTATTAGTTAAACTGAATTGTGGGTGGGGTGAGGTGAGGGTGTATTTATAGGCATTTTGAGGTTTGGGAAACTGCCCCTCCTGGTAGGATTGTATATCCCATACGTCACTAGAAATGAATTTATCAGGTAAGTGCTTACATAAATTTATGTTTTTATGGTGAATTCAGTGATTCCAGAGGCCAAAGTGCCTGAGAAACCTTTAATCCCTAAATTGGATAGAGTTTAAGGACAGGGTGGTACCTTATCCTTCCCTGCTCCTGTTAGATGGCGAACATTATTAAGAATGAATGGGACTGGATTGTTCATCTCTTCTCCCTTTAATAAATCGTTCCTGGTTCTGGACTCTCAATGGAGTTGAGGTTCCGTCCCTAAAAGGGATGGCACTATCTTCACCCTTACTAAACGTATTAATATCCCGTTTGAGGATAGCTCTTCGTTTTAAGAGCCCATGGATAAAGGATGGAAACTGTTAAGAAGGTTGTTTTCAACATAGGGATATTTGTTTCAACCGAAGGCGGCCGTTGCTGGAGAAACTACCTTTTGTTGTAACTCCTTGTAGGATTGATCGGGATGAAGAGGTCCTCTCAACGTTACTCAGGAAAGATTTACGACCTTGAGGGTTGCTAATTCTTTTATTTGTCATGCTATTAGGCAGATAATTCGCCTAAATGCTAAGGCTTCAGCCCTTTCTGTTCAGGCCCGTCGGGCTCTGTCTGAAGTCATGGTCTGTGGATATGACTTCTAAGTCTAGACTTCTTTCCCTCCCCATTAAGGGAATGATTTTGTTTGGTCCAGGCCTGGACTAAATTATATCCATGGTCACAGGGGGCAAGGGGGTGCCCTTCTACCGCAAGAGAATATGAACAAGTCTAAGACAATTTTCGTTCTTTTCGTTTTGATAAAGCCCATGTCAGCAGTCCTCCGCTAAGCCAGAGCAAACCAAGAGCTCTTGGAAGCCTGCTCAGTCCTGGCATAAATCCAAGCAGAGCAAGAAGCCTGCTGAATCTAAGTCGGCATGAACGGGCGGTCCCCGGTCCTCTTCTGGATCGTGCAGGGGGCAAACTGTCTAAACTGTCACTCTTTTCAGTCGCTTGGTTCAGGGACGTGCAGGATCCATGGGTCCTGGAGGTCATAGCTCAGGATCACAAGATATGTTTCAAGTCTCAACCACCCAAGGGCAGTATTCTCTCTCCTTTCTGGGATGCGTACGGGATCTGTCCTCTTAGAAGTTATTGTCCCGGTGCCTATCGCAGTGAGAGGTTTGGGATACTATTCAAACCTTTTCGTGTTTCCAAAGGAGGGGGGAACTTTGACCTGAAATGCTTTAAAAAAAGTTTTTAAATGTCCCCTCGTTCAAGAGGGAGACAATAGGTCCATTCTTACCCTCGTTCGAGAAGGGCAGTTTATGACGATAGATCTGAAGAATGCTCCCTTCATGTACCAATCCTCAAGGACCACTTCCAGTTCCTAAGGTTTGCGTTCTTGGACCAGCACTTCCAGTTTATTGCTCTTCTGTTTGGTCTAGCTGGTATAGGGGTGAGCATAACTGCCTTCCAACTAGTTGACCCGGGTTTGATTCCTGGCCAACGCAGCATTCTCCAATAAGTTTTTCGGACAGTTCTCTTGTATTGAGTACCAGGGTGGAATTCCCGGGTACTATATTAGTCTCCATAGACATGAGAATTGCAGTGTATGGAGGTGATTGGTCTCATGGTGTCCAGCATGGACATCTCCTTTGCCAGGTTTCACCTCAGACTATTGCAACTACGCATGCTGAAGTAGTGGAACGGCTATCATTCGGATCTGTCTCATCAGATTTCTCTGGACAACAGATCAAGAGAATCATACTCTGGTGTTTTTGTCCGGATCACTTGCCCCAAGGGATGTCTGTCTCAAGACCATCCTGGGTGATTTTGACTACGGTTGCGAATCTTTCAGGATGGGGAGCTGTTTGGGGTGTCAGGAAGGCACAGTGCCTATGGACTCAGAAGTGAAAGCTCCTTTTTCGATCGCATTTGGATTTTCGGGCAATATACAATGCTCTGAAGGCTTAGCCTCTGCTGGGTTGGTCCCAGTTTATCAGATTCCAATCAGACAATATATCATCGGTGGCTTACATCAACCATCGGGGGGACGAGAAGCTCCCTAGCTATTAGGAAAGTATCTCGAATTCTGGAGTGGGCAGAGACCCACATTTGTTTGATGTCAGCGATCTTCAGCAGACAATAGTTTAATCCGGGGGATTGGTCTCTCCATACCGAGTGTTTGCAGAAATTTGCAAGAGGAAAAGCTTATGACGTCTCATTACCAAGTTATCCAGATATGGGTCAAGGTATGCTCAGGCAGAGCTAACAGATACATTAGCGGGGCCTTGGAGCTTTAATCTAATTTTCTTCTTAAATGGAAAGAGTCCACAGCTGCATTCATTACTTTTGGGAAATATGAACCTGCCCACCAGGTGAAGGCAAAGACACCCCAGCCAAAGGCTTAAATACTCCTCCAACTCCCCTCATCACCCAGTCATTCTTTGCCTTTCATCCCAGGAGGTTGGCAGAGAAGTGTCAGAATTTTTGTTTTTTGTCTCTTTTGGAGGGTAGTACTCTTTGGCATGGGACAGGAGTTTTAAGTAGTCCTGTCAGTCTGTTAGTGAGGGCTTGGATGAAAGAGTCCGGAGATGCAGGAAGAGTCTTTCTGTGAAACCATCCCGACTCATTTTAACAGCTGTTGAACTTTGCTCTGCTGCCTGCTTTCTTCTCTCAAGTCCATGGCGGAGGCGATGCCACTTTTCGTTGCACTTGAAAGGCCGTGTTCCTGTTCCATGGTGTAGATTCCATTAAGATCGTTTCATTTTACTTTATCATCAATATACTGTAATGTGAAGGTTTTCCTAAGAGGCTACAACACCTTGCGGGTTTAATTATGACAGGGTCTCATTGAGTCTCTGTTAGTATCTTGGAATCTAGGGTTAATATCTTCTGAGGGGGGTTATTGAATAGGGGGGTTTATAATCATGTTTATGTGATTCAACCTGCTTGTGTGTGTGATGATTACAGGCTCGTGGTTGGAAATTTGCGGCCTTTTGGTTGGGCGTGCTTTTTTAGACTGTACGGTTCACCTTGTGTTCGGGCGTAGTTATGTTCCTTTTCCCATTTCCGCATTTCCGACCGTGTGGCGAAGGAGATATTCTAGTCCGCAGGGGTCTGGTCATAGGAGGTGGTGAGTGCCCCAGCCATTGTGGGTGTCAGGTCCCGTTTTTGTTTTACTACTTTAGTCCATATTGATATTTCCTCTGTCCAGTTATGGAGGATTCTGATATCAAGACTTTTTTTATTTCAGATTCTGTGTCCAGTGACGAATCTGTATTGGCCTCGTTGACACGTCAACCAGTTTTGTTCCGTATGCCACATGAGAGCGCCTGGTCCCTCAGACTCGGGGAATCAAGGGACTGCTGAGCCATCCGCCTCTGGGGGTCCTGTTCTCCGAGAGGCGAGTTCACTACTAATTCATACTTCTACACATGCGGGTAACCCAGTTTATGGTTCCTTAATGCTAGGTGGCGTGTTCCCCCCCTGGAGGTTGCAGCATGTTTCCGCTTCATTTGTTTGCGATCTTTTTTTTTTTTTTTTTTTTTTTTTAACTTTATTAAAGGTAAAGCAAACAAATTACTGAAAAGAGAAAATCAGTATGACTGAGACCAACTGAAAGAAGGTCACATTACAAAGTTGTTTGCAATGACACAATACATAACCGTGAAATACAAAGAACAGAAACAACATAAGATAAATATAGTGCAATGCTGTTCTCGCAGGAAAGTATTTAAGTGTCAGTTGTAGAGGAATTGCGATATATAATAAACGTTCATTAGTAGGATAATCCTTAGACTAACTGATTCCAAGCATATCTAATGCTGGCTGGCTTGCAAGCTGTTGGACAAGTGGTTAAGGAGGTATATATGCATTGGGTCTAGAGTGCTTATGGGTACTAGAGGGGACGTGAGAAAGATGAAGTGTATTCAGGTTGGTGGTGGTGCTTGATTTAGATATTCTTCCCAGAGGAAGCAAATGGATTGATAATCATCCAAACGTTTACTTTGTGTGTAGTGGTGTTTTTCTAGCTGGAGAAATTGGTGGTTATCTCTCTCCAGGTGTTAACTGATGGTAGGTTCGGTGATTTCCAATTTTTTGGGATGTCTTTTTGCTGAGTTGACCATAATGGTCAGCAATGTGAGTCTCAATTTACATTTAATCTTAGTAAATTTGTTAAAGAGGAAAAACCAGATGTTTAGGTCTAGGGTCGTTGAAAGTGCCCTTTCCATTTCAGTCTTGATTGTCATCCAGTAAGATTGAGCGATGGGACAAGCTCACCAAATGTGAGTGGGAGTACCTTCTGTGTTAAAACTTCTGTGTTATAACCTCTCCAACAAGTTGGGGAGGATGTGGGGAAGATTATGTGCAGTCGGGAGGGTGTGCAGTACCATCTGCATAAGAATTTAATAGTCATCTCTAGTGTGTATATAAAAGATGAGGATTTGGTCATGGATGAGATGTGGTACCATGTTTTTTGGGGTTGGTGTGCGTCTATCTCTTTTTCCCATTTGTCTACATAGGAAGGAAGTGAGGTAGTGTATGGGTGCATAAGAATTTGATATGAGGTTGATAGGAGACCTTTTTTACAGCTTCTTGGGTACAGATACTCTCGAAATTGTTGTGCATGAGTTGGGTTTTGTGTGGATGTCTTATAAGAAAATCCAACATTTTGAAGGTAGCGAAACAAATTTTCATATGCGGGACCTAGATAGGGGGTAATCTCAATTTGAGTTTTGGGTTTACCATTATCTATGCGAATATGGCAAGGGATGGACTTGGTTATGTGAGGTTTCAACACTGCTTGCTTTGGTTGTTGAAAGGGGAAATCTAAGTTTTCTAAAATGGGGGTCAGGGGAGAGGGTATTGTGGATATGTAACTGTTTTTAATTAATGTATCCCAAAGATGAAAGGTTTCAGCAGTTATTGATGGAAGAGGAACTGGTAGGTTCCTCGATTTCGGGGAGAGCCAACACTTGCTCCCAACATGGTTAGTGTTGGATAGGTGATGTTCTAAAAGAACCCACTCTTGCACCAGTTGATAATTCTGGTAAGGAAGGTAGCCAATCTGTACTGTTGCAGATTTGGGATCCCCAAGCCTCCTAAATCCTTCGGGCGATAGAGGGTTGCAGTTGCAATTCGGGGACGCTTATGTTGCCAAATATATTTCATGATTAGTTTTTGCAGATTATGTATTAGTGGTAACGGTAAGGGAATGGGGAGGGTCTGGAAAAGATTAAGTAGTTTTGGGAGAAGTATCATTTTAACAGCATTTCATTTGTTTGAGATCTTTCCCAGTTTTTGAAAGATAGGGCTTCGTTTGGCTGGTCCTGCGGGTAGGCCTATGTCTTTTTGGGCGTTAACCTCCAGTTTGCCTTATTTTATTTGTTTTTGTTTCCTTCGGGAACTATCTGGGATTCATACTCTGTTAGTTTTTCGGAAGTTGTTTTGGACATGTTAGTCCTATGTTAAAGATGTCTGTTTTCTTTTTTCCCCTATGAGGGAGAATTTATGCAGCTTGCCGGCTAGGACCCTTGGTGCAGGCTGGTCCTGTCGGGTTCATTCGGCCTTGCGGCTGTTCAGACACGTGGCACTGTTTCTGCTGGGCTGGTTTGGTAGAAGCGCCAAGTGCTCAGGTTATTATTTTTCATGTTCAACTAAGCACTCGAGAAGACCTGTGGGTCCCTGAGGCGGGAAGGATTGTTTCAGTCCTTATAGCCTTCAGTCATAGATGACCTGGCAGGGGAGTGTTCCGCTGCGTCACTCTATCTGACATCTGATTTCATCAGAACCTAGAGTTTTCTCCTCCATGTGGGGGAGGGTTGGAGCGCTTAGCACCCCATTGGTTGGGCCTTCTGTTTTAGGCCTCTGGATTGGTTCTGTTGGGGCTTGATCCAACAGTTTGTATGGAAAGCTGTCTAGCATGCGGAAGGTTTCCAGTTTGAAACCAGATGCAGCTCTTGGCACCTTGAAGGTGTGCGTGTATACTGTTTATAGTGTATCTAGAGTTATGAGACCTTTGGGTCTTCTTCCATTGTCTCCGGGTGAGTTAGATCTCCTTTTAGGGTGATGGTTGATCCCTGTGGGGACTTTGTTTAGCTCTGGTTTTCCCGTAGCTGGGAAAGCTTAGCGCCTTTCTTTTCACTGTGTCCTCTACTTGTGTGGAGATGATGGGGAGAATAACCCTGCTAGAAGGGTTTTGTTGACCTCGAGGTATCCCTTATGTTGTCCTTAGGCTTTGAGAAGTCTCTTTATGTGACTTCTAGCCTTGCTCCTTGGAGCGTTGGACTTTTGCCAAGGGTGGTTCCTTTCTTGGTCGGGGCTTTCGAGTTCTTATCGCTATCCGGATTCTGGATATGCATCTATTTCCCTTATGTCTGGCTTTTTGGCCAGTTGGGGTGTTTAGTTCTAGGGTAAAGGTTTGCCTGAACTATTAGGTGCCCGGGTCGGGTCGCAGTCTCCCCTGGATCTGTGAGCTTGTTGAGTCTATCCTGTTAGCTCAGTCTACTAGGATATAGATTTTCTTTCACCTTGCTCCATTGATTTCAGAAGATGGTTTACTCTTCCTTTGGGATCTGAGGGTATACTTTCCTTCTCGGGGGGCCTCGATGGAGGCTTTGTGTTCCCCATTTTAGGGACCTGTGGATAGGTCCGGCGGCTTAGGCTGCCTGGAGCGTGCCCTCTGTCTGGGGGTTGCTTTTGCGGTCTGTTTCCTGCTTGACTGCTTCTTCTTCCTCGCAAGCACCTTGTGTCGTCCTGTTATGGACTCTGTTCTCAAACTTGGGGTTTCTTTCATGTAATTAGCAAGAGTCCATGAGCTAGTGACGTATGGGATATACATTCCTACCAGGAGGGGCAAAGTTTCCCAAACTTCAAAATGCCTATAAATACACCCCTCACCACACCCACAATTCAGTTTTACAAACTTTGCCTCCTATGGAGGTGGTGAAGTAAGTTTGTGCTAGATTCTACGTTGATATGCGCTTCGCAGCAGGCTGGAGCCCGGTTTTCCTCTGAGTGCAGTGAATGTCAGAGGGATGTGAAGAGAGTATTGCCTATTTGAATTCAATGGTCTCCTTCTACGGGATCTATTTCATAGGTTCTCTGTTATCGGTCGTAGAGATTCATCTCTTACCTCCCTTTTCAGATCGACGATATACTCTTATATACCATTACCTCTACTGATTCTCGTTTCAGTACTGGTTTGGCTGTCTACTATATGTAGATGAGTGTCTTAGGGTAAGTAAGTCTTATTTCTCCTGTTAAGTGTAGTCAGTCCACGGGTCATCCATTACTTATGGGATTATATCTCCTCCCTAACAGGAAGTGCAAGAGGATCACCCAAGCAGAGCTGCTATATAGCTCCTCCCCTCTACGTCATACCCAGTCATTCTCTTGCACCTAACTAATAGATAGGACGTGTGAGAGGACTGTGGTTATTAAACTTAGTTTTTATTTCTTCAATCAAAAGTTTGTTATTTTAAACGGCACCGGAGTGTGTTGTTTTTTCTCAGGCAGCATTAGAAGAAGAGTTGTGTATGATCTTAGCGGACGTAACTAAGATCCATTTGCTGTTCTCGGCCATTCTGAGGAGTGAGGTAACTTCAGAACAGGGGACAGCGGGCAGGGTTCACCTGCAAAGAGGTATGTTGCAGTATATTATTTTCTAAGGAATGGAATTGACTGAGAAAATACTGCTAATTCCGATGTAATGTAAGTACAGCCTTAAATGCAGTAGTAGCAACTGGTATCAGGCTGATATGTATGTATGTTGGCACTGAAGTATTTCTGGGGAATGGCACTTCACTAAGAAAATACTGTATACATATAACTTATAGCCTTTTCTGCAGTGAAAGCGACTAGCAACAGGTTTTTTAATAACATTTCATATATTTATATTTAAAACGTTTACTGGCATGTTAATAGTTTTTTCTCTGAGGTACTTGGTGAAAAATTTTATGGGCATTATTTCTCCAACATAGGTGTGTCCGGTCCACGGCGTCATCCTTACTTGTGGGATATTCTCTTCCCCAACAGGAAATGGCAAAGAGCCCAGCAAAGCTGGTCACATGATCCCTCCTAGGCTCCGCCTACCCCAGTCATTCTCTTTGCCGTTGTACAGGCAACATCTCCACGGAGATGGCTTAGAGTTTTTTAGTGTTTAACTGTAGTTTTTATTATTCAATCAAGAGTTTGTTATTTTAAAATAGTGCTGGTATGTACTATTTACTCAGAAACAGAAAAGAGATGAAGATTTCTGTTTGTATGAGGAAAATGATTTTAGCAACGTAACTAAAATCCATGGCTGTTCCACACAGGACTGTTGAGAGCAATTAACTTCAGTTGGGGGAACAGTGTGCAGTCTCTTACTGCTTGAGGTATGACACATTCTAACAAGACGATGTAATGCTGGAAGCTGTCATTTTCCCTATGGGATCCGGTAAGCCATGTTTATTAAGATAGTAAATAAGGGCTTCACAAGGGCTTATTAAGACTGTAGACTTTTTCTGGGCTAAATCGATTCATTATTAACACATATTTAGCCTTGAGGAATCATTTATTCTGGGTATTTTGATATGATTATATCGGCAGGCACTGTTTTAGACACCTTATTCTTTAGGGGCTTTCCCTAATCATAGTCAGAGGCTCATTTTCGCGCCGGTATGGCGCACTTGTTTTTGAGGACAGCATGGCATGCAGCTGCATGTGTGTGGAGCTCTGATACATAGAAAAGTCTTTCTGAAGGCA